>NW_027370264.1:0-37079 GCF_046119375.1 Phyllobates terribilis
GAAAAACATGTTTTTCATATACCAGAAATGTTTGAAGCTACTGACTGAATGAAAGGAGCTGGCATCTCACTCTCTTTGAATCTTCTTTATCATGCTAGGATTAGCAGGAAAAAGCAAAAAATTTCAGAATTGCACCGTGCAATGTGGAGATATTACTGTTTGTGCATTTACAATATTCATTGATTTTTGCCATTGAAAAACATGTTTTTCATATACCAGAAATGTTTGAAGCTACTGACTGAATGAAAGGAGCTGGCATCTCACTCTCTTTGAATCTTCTTTATCATGCTAGGATTAACAGGAAAAAGCTAAAAATTTCAGAATTGCACCGTGCAATGTGGAGATATTACTGTTTGTGCATTTACAATATTCATTGATTTTTGCCATTGAAAAACGTCCAGAAATGTTTGAAGCTACTGACTGAATGAAAGGAGCTGGCATCTCACTCTCTTTGAATCTTCTTTATCATGCTAGGATTAACAGGAAAAAGCTAAAAATTTCAGAATTGCACCGTGCAATGTGGAGATATTACTGTTTGTGCATTTACAATATTCATTGATTTTTGCCATTGAAAAACGTCCAGAAATGTTTGAAGCTACTGACTGAATGAAAGGAGCTGGCATCTCACTCTCTTTGAATCTTCTTTATCATGCTAGGATTAACAGGAAAAAGCAAAAAATTTCAGAATTGCACCGTGCAATGTGGAGATATTACTGTTTGTGCATTTAGAATATTCATTGATTTTTGCCATTGAAAAACATGTTTTTCATATACCAGAAATGTTTGAAGCTACTGACTGAATGAAAGGAGCTGGCATCTCACTCTCTTTGAATCTTCTTTATCATGCTAGGATTAACAGGAAAAAGCTAAAAATTTCAGAATTGCACCGTGCAATGTGGAGATATTACTGTTTGTGCATTTACAATATTCATTGATTTTTGCCATTGAAAAACATGTTTTTCATATACCAGAAATGTTTGAAGCTACTGACTGAATGAAAGGAGCTGGCATCTCACTCTCTTTGAATCTTCTTTATCATGCTAGGATTAACAGGAAAAAGCTAAAAATTTCAGAATTGCACCGTGCAATGTGGAGATATTACTGTTTGTGCATTTACAATATTCATTGATTTTTGCCATTGAAAAACATGTTTTTCATATACCAGAAATGTTTGAAGCTACTGACTGAATGAAAGGAGCTGGCATCTCACTCTCTTTGAATCTTCTTTATCATGCTAGGATTAACAGGAAAAAGCTAAAAATTTCAGAATTGCACCGTGCAATGTGGAGATATTACTGTTTGTGCATTTACAATATTCATTGATTTTTGCCATTGAAAAACATGTTTTTCATATACCAGAAATGTTTGAAGCTACTGACTGAATGAAAGGAGCTGGCATCTCACTCTCTTTGAATCTTCTTTATCATGCTAGGATTAACAGGAAAAAGCTAAAAATTTCAGAATTGCACCGTGCAATGTGGAGATATTACTGTTTGTGCATTTACAATATTCATTGATTTTTGCCATTGAAAAACGTCCAGAAATGTTTGAAGCTACTGACTGAATGAAAGGAGCTGGCATCTCACTCTCTTTGAATCTTCTTTATCATGCTAGGATTAGCAGGAAAAAGCAAAAAATTTCAGAATTGCACCGTGCAATGTGGAGATATTACTGTTTGTGCATTTACAATATTCATTGGTTTTTGCCATTGAAAAACATGTTTTTCATATACCAGAAATGTTTGAAGCTACTGACTGAATGAAAGGAGCTGGCATCTCACTCTCTTTGAATCTTCTTTATCATGCTAGGATTAGCAGGAAAAAGCAAAAAATTTCAGAATTGCACCGTGCAATGTGGAGATATTACTGTTTGTGCATTTACAATATTCATTGATTTTTGCCATTGAAAAACATGTTTTTCATATACCAGAAATGTTTGAAGCTACTGACTGAATGAAAGGAGCTGGCATCTCACTCTCTTTGAATCTTCTTTATCATGCTAGGATTAACAGGAAAAAGCTAATAATTTCAGAATTGCACCGTGCAATGTGGAGATATTACTGTTTGTGCATTTACAATATTCATTGATTTTTGCCATTGAAAAACGTCCAGAAATGTTTGAAGCTACTGACTGAATGAAAGGAGCTGGCATCTCACTCTCTTTGAATCTTCTTTATCATGCTAGGATTAACAGGAAAAAGCTAAAAATTTCAGAATTGCACCGTGCAATGTGGAGATATTACTGTTTGTGCATTTACAATATTCATTGATTTTTGCCATTGAAAAACATGTTTTTCATATACCAGAAATGTTTGAAGCTACTGACTGAATGAAAGGAGCTGGCATCTCACTCTCTTTGAATCTTCTTTATCATGCTAGGATTAACAGGAAAAAGCTAAAAATTTCAGAATTGCACCGTGCAATGTGGAGATATTACTGTTTGTGCATTTACAATATTCATTGATTTTTGCCATTGAAAAACATGTTTTTCATATACCAGAAATGTTTGAAGCTACTGACTGAATGAAAGGAGCTGGCATCTCACTCTCTTTGAATCTTCTTTATCATGCTAGGATTAACAGGAAAAAGCTAAAAATTTCAGAATTGCACCGTGCAATGTGGAGATATTACTGTTTGTGCATTTACAATATTCATTGATTTTTGCCATTGAAAAACATGTTTTTCATATACCAGAAATGTTTGAAGCTACTGACTGAATGAAAGGAGCTGGCATCTCACTCTCTTTGAATCTTCTTTATCATGCTAGGATTAACAGGAAAAAGCTAAAAATTTCAGAATTGCACCGTGCAATGTGGAGATATTACTGTTTGTGCATTTACAATATTCATTGATTTTTGCCATTGAAAAACATGTTTTTCATATACCAGAAATGTTTGAAGCTACTGACTGAATGAAAGGAGCTGGCATCTCACTCTCTTTGAATCTTCTTTATCATGCTAGGATTAGCAGGAAAAAGCAAAAAATTTCAGAATTGCACCGTGCAATGTGGAGATATTACTGTTTGTGCATTTACAATATTCATTGATTTTTGCCATTGAAAAACGTCCAGAAATGTTTGAAGCTACTGACTGAATGAAAGGAGCTGGCATCTCACTCTCTTTGAATCTTCTTTATCATGCTAGGATTAACAGGAAAAAGCTAAAAATTTCAGAATTGCACCGTGCAATGTGGAGATATTACTGTTTGTGCATTTACAATATTCATTGATTTTTGCCATTGAAAAACATGTTTTTCATATACCAGAAATGTTTGAAGCTACTGACTGAATGAAAGGAGCTGGCATCTCACTCTCTTTGAATCTTCTTTATCATGCTAGGATTAACAGGAAAAAGCTAAAAATTTCAGAATTGCACCGTGCAATGTGGAGATATTACTGTTTGTGCATTTACAATATTCATTGATTTTTGCCATTGAAAAACATGTTTTTCATATACCAGAAATGTTTGAAGCTACTGACTGAATGAAAGGAGCTGGCATCTCACTCTCTTTGAATCTTCTTTATCATGCTAGGATTAACAGGAAAAAGCTAAAAATTTCAGAATTGCACCGTGCAATGTGGAGATATTACTGTTTGTGCATTTACAATATTCATTGATTTTTGCCATTGAAAAACGTCCAGAAATGTTTGAAGCTACTGACTGAATGAAAGGAGCTGGCATCTCACTCTCTTTGAATCTTCTTTATCATGCTAGGATTAACAGGAAAAAGCTAAAAATTTCAGAATTGCACCGTGCAATGTGGAGATATTACTGTTTGTGCATTTACAATATTCATTGATTTTTGCCATTGAAAAACATGTTTTTCATATACCAGAAATGTTTGAAGCTACTGACTGAATGAAAGGAGCTGGCATCTCACTCTCTTTGAATCTTCTTTATCATGCTAGGATTAACAGGAAAAAGCTAAAAATTTCAGAATTGCACCGTGCAATGTGGAGATATTACTGTTTGTGCATTTACAATATTCATTGATTTTTGCCATTGAAAAACGTCCAGAAATGTTTGAAGCTACTGACTGAATGAAAGGAGCTGGCATCTCACTCTCTTTGAATCTTCTTTATCATGCTAGGATTAACAGGAAAAAGCTAAAAATTTCAGAATTGCACCGTGCAATGTGGAGATATTACTGTTTGTGCATTTACAATATTCATTGATTTTTGCCATTGAAAAACATGTTTTTCATATACCAGAAATGTTTGAAGCTACTGACTGAATGAAAGGAGCTGGCATCTCACTCTCTTTGAATCTTCTTTATCATGCTAGGATTAACAGGAAAAAGCAAAAAATTTCAGAATTGCACCGTGCAATGTGGAGATATTACTGTTTGTGCATTTACAATATTCATTGATTTTTGCCATTGAAAAACATGTTTTTCATATACCAGAAATGTTTGAAGCTACTGACTGAATGAAAGGAGCTGGCATCTCACTCTCTTTGAATCTTCTTTATCATGCTAGGATTAACAGGAAAAAGCAAAAAATTTCAGAATTGCACCGTGCAATGTGGAGATATTACTGTTTGTGCATTTACAATATTCATTGATTTTTGCCATTGAAAAACATGTTTTTCATATACCAGAAATGTTTGAAGCTACTGACTGAATGAAAGGAGCTGGCATCTCACTCTCTTTGAATCTTCTTTATCATGCTAGGATTAACAGGAAAAAGCTAAAAATTTCAGAATTGCACCGTGCAATGTGGAGATATTACTGTTTGTGCATTTACAATATTCAGTGATTTTTGCCATTGAAAAACATGTTTTTCATATACCAGAAATGTTTGAAGCTACTGACTGAATGAAAGGAGCTGGCATCTCACTCTCTTTGAATCTTCTTTATCATGCTAGGATTAACAGGAAAAAGCTAAAAATTTCAGAATTGCACCGTGCAATGTGGAGATATTACTGTTTGTGCATTTACAATATTCATTGATTTTTGCCATTGAAAAACATGTTTTTCATATACCAGAAATGTTTGAAGCTACTGACTGAATGAAAGGAGCTGGCATCTCACTCTCTTTGAATCTTCTTTATCATGCTAGGATTAACAGGAAAAAGCTAAAAATTTCAGAATTGCACCGTGCAATGTGGAGATATTACTGTTTGTGCATTTACAATATTCATTGATTTTTGCCATTGAAAAACATGTTTTTCATATACCAGAAATGTTTGAAGCTACTGACTGAATGAAAGGAGCTGGCATCTCACTCTCTTTGAATCTTCTTTATCATGCTAGGATTAACAGGAAAAAGCTAAAAATTTCAGAATTGCACCGTGCAATGTGGAGATATTACTGTTTGTGCATTTACAATATTCATTGATTTTTGCCATTGAAAAACGTCCAGAAATGTTTGAAGCTACTGACTGAATGAAAGGAGCTGGCATCTCACTCTCTTAGAATCTTCTTTATCATGCTAGGATTAGCAGGAAAAAGCAAAAAATTTCAGAATTGCACCGTGCAATGTGGAGATATTACTGTTTGTGCATTTACAATATTCATTGATTTTTGCCATTGAAAAACATGTTTTTCATATACCAGAAATGTTTGAAGCTACTGACTGAATGAAAGGAGCTGGCATCTCACTCTCTTTGAATCTTCTTTATCATGCTAGGATTAGCAGGAAAAAGCAAAAAATTTCAGAATTGCACCGTGCAATGTGGAGATATTACTGTTTGTGCATTTACAATATTCATTGATTTTTGCCATTGAAAAACATGTTTTTCATATACCAGAAATGTTTGAAGCTACTGACTGAATGAAAGGAGCTGGCATCTCACTCTCTTTGAATCTTCTTTATCATGCTAGGATTAACAGGAAAAAGCTAAAAATTTCAGAATTGCACCGTGCAATGTGGAGATATTACTGTTTGTGCATTTACAATATTCATTGATTTTTGCCATTGAAAAACGTCCAGAAATGTTTGAAGCTACTGACTGAATGAAAGGAGCTGGCATCTCACTCTCTTTGAATCTTCTTTATCATGCTAGGATTAACAGGAAAAAGCTAAAAATTTCAGAATTGCACCGTGCAATGTGGAGATATTACTGTTTGTGCATTTACAATATTCATTGATTTTTGCCATTGAAAAACATGTTTTTCATATACCAGAAATGTTTGAAGCTACTGACTGAATGAAAGGAGCTGGCATCTCACTCTCTTTGAATCTTCTTTATCATGCTAGGATTAGCAGGAAAAAGCAAAAAATTTCAGAATTGCACCGTGCAATGTGGAGATATTACTGTTTGTGCATTTACAATATTCATTGATTTTTGCCATTGAAAAACATGTTTTTCATATACCAGAAATGTTTGAAGCTACTGACTGAATGAAAGGAGCTGGCATCTCACTCTCTTTGAATCTTCTTTATCATGCTAGGATTAACAGGAAAAAGCTAAAAATTTCAGAATTGCACCGTGCAATGTGGAGATATTACTGTTTGTGCATTTACAATATTCATTGATTTTTGCCATTGAAAAACGTCCAGAAATGTTTGAAGCTACTGACTGAATGAAAGGAGCTGGCATCTCACTCTCTTTGAATCTTCTTTATCATGCTAGGATTAACAGGAAAAAGCTAAAAATTTCAGAATTGCACCGTGCAATGTGGAGATATTACTGTTTGTGCATTTACAATATTCATTGATTTTTGCCATTGAAAAACGTCCAGAAATGTTTGAAGCTACTGACTGAATGAAAGGAGCTGGCATCTCACTCTCTTTGAATCTTCTTTATCATGCTAGGATTAACAGGAAAAAGCTAAAAATTTCAGAATTGCACCGTGCAATGTGGAGATATTACTGTTTGTGCATTTACAATATTCATTGATTTTTGCCATTGAAAAACATGTTTTTCATATACCAGAAATGTTTGAAGCTACTGACTGAATGAAAGGAGCTGGCATCTCACTCTCTTTGAATCTTCTTTATCATGCTAGGATTAACAGGAAAAAGCTAAAAATTTCAGAATTGCACCGTGCAATGTGGAGATATTACTGTTTGTGCATTTACAATATTCATTGATTTTTGCCATTGAAAAACATGTTTTTCATATACCAGAAATGTTTGAAGCTACTGACTGAATGAAAGGAGCTGGCATCTCACTCTCTTTGAATCTTCTTTATCATGCTAGGATTAACAGGAAAAAGCTAAAAATTTCAGAATTGCACCGTGCAATGTGGAGATATTACTGTTTGTGCATTTACAATATTCATTGATTTTTGCCATTGAAAAACATGTTTTTCATATACCAGAAATGTTTGAAGCTACTGACTGAATGAAAGGAGCTGGCATCTCACTCTCTTTGAATCTTCTTTATCATGCTAGGATTAACAGGAAAAAGCTAAAAATTTCAGAATTGCACCGTGCAATGTGGAGATATTACTGTTTGTGCATTTACAATATTCATTGATTTTTGCCATTGAAAAACATGTTTTTCATATACCAGAAATGTTTGAAGCTACTGACTGAATGAAAGGAGCTGGCATCTCACTCTCTTTGAATCTTCTTTATCATGCTAGGATTAACAGGAAAAAGCTAAAAATTTCAGAATTGCACCGTGCAATGTGGAGATATTACTGTTTGTGCATTTACAATATTCATTGATTTTTGCCATTGAAAAACGTCCAGAAATGTTTGAAGCTACTGACTGAATGAAAGGAGCTGGCATCTCACTCTCTTTGAATCTTCTTTATCATGCTAGGATTAACAGGAAAAAGCTAAAAATTTCAGAATTGCACCGTGCAATGTGGAGATATTACTGTTTGTGCATTTACAATATTCATTGATTTTTGCCATTGAAAAACGTCCAGAAATGTTTGAAGCTACTGACTGAATGAAAGGAGCTGGCATCTCACTCTCTTTGAATCTTCTTTATCATGCTAGGATTAACAGGAAAAAGCTAAAAATTTCAGAATTGCACCGTGCAATGTGGAGATATTACTGTTTGTGCATTTACAATATTCATTGATTTTTGCCATTGAAAAACATGTTTTTCATATACCAGAAATGTTTGAAGCTACTGACTGAATGAAAGGAGCTGGCATCTCACTCTCTTTGAATCTTCTTTATCATGCTAGGATTAACAGGAAAAAGCTAAAAATTTCAGAATTGCACCGTGCAATGTGGAGATATTACTGTTTGTGCATTTACAATATTCATTGATTTTTGCCATTGAAAAACATGTTTTTCATATACCAGAAATGTTTGAAGCTACTGACTGAATGAAAGGAGCTGGCATCTCACTCTCTTTGAATCTTCTTTATCATGCTAGGATTAACAGGAAAAAGCTAAAAATTTCAGAATTGCACCGTGCAATGTGGAGATATTACTGTTTGTGCATTTACAATATTCATTGATTTTTGCCATTGAAAAACATGTTTTTCATATACCAGAAATGTTTGAAGCTACTGACTGAATGAAAGGAGCTGGCATCTCACTCTCTTTGAATCTTCTTTATCATGCTAGGATTAACAGGAAAAAGCTAAAAATTTCAGAATTGCACCGTGCAATGTGGAGATATTACTGTTTGTGCATTTACAATATTCATTGATTTTTGCCATTGAAAAACATGTTTTTCATATACCAGAAATGTTTGAAGCTACTGACTGAATGAAAGGAGCTGGCATCTCACTCTCTTTGAATCTTCTTTATCATGCTAGGATTAGCAGGAAAAAGCAAAAAATTTCAGAATTGCACCGTGCAATGTGGAGATATTACTGTTTGTGCATTTACAATATTCATTGATTTTTGCCATTGAAAAACGTCCAGAAATGTTTGAAGCTACTGACTGAATGAAAGGAGCTGGCATCTCACTCTCTTTGAATCTTCTTTATCATGCTAGGATTAACAGGAAAAAGCTAAAAATTTCAGAATTGCACCGTGCAATGTGGAGATATTACTGTTTGTGCATTTACAATATTCATTGATTTTTGCCATTGAAAAACATGTTTTTCATATACCAGAAATGTTTGAAGCTACTGACTGAATGAAAGGAGCTGGCATCTCACTCTCTTTGAATCTTCTTTATCATGCTAGGATTAACAGGAAAAAGCTAAAAATTTCAGAATTGCACCGTGCAATGTGGAGATATTACTGTTTGTGCATTTACAATATTCATTGATTTTTGCCATTGAAAAACATGTTTTTCATATACCAGAAATGTTTGAAGCTACTGACTGAATGAAAGGAGCTGGCATCTCACTCTCTTTGAATCTTCTTTATCATGCTAGGATTAACAGGAAAAAGCTAAAAATTTCAGAATTGCACCGTGCAATGTGGAGATATTACTGTTTGTGCATTTACAATATTCATTGATTTTTGCCATTGAAAAACGTCCAGAAATGTTTGAAGCTACTGACTGAATGAAAGGAGCTGGCATCTCACTCTCTTTGAATCTTCTTTATCATGCTAGGATTAACAGGAAAAAGCTAAAAATTTCAGAATTGCACCGTGCAATGTGGAGATATTACTGTTTGTGCATTTACAATATTCATTGATTTTTGCCATTGAAAAACATGTTTTTCATATACCAGAAATGTTTGAAGCTACTGACTGAATGAAAGGAGCTGGCATCTCACTCTCTTTGAATCTTCTTTATCATGCTAGGATTAACAGGAAAAAGCTAAAAATTTCAGAATTGCACCGTGCAATGTGGAGATATTACTGTTTGTGCATTTACAATATTCATTGATTTTTGCCATTGAAAAACGTCCAGAAATGTTTGAAGCTACTGACTGAATGAAAGGAGCTGGCATCTCACTCTCTTTGAATCTTCTTTATCATGCTAGGATTAACAGGAAAAAGCTAAAAATTTCAGAATTGCACCGTGCAATGTGGAGATATTACTGTTTGTGCATTTACAATATTCATTGATTTTTGCCATTGAAAAACATGTTTTTCATATACCAGAAATGTTTGAAGCTACTGACTGAATGAAAGGAGCTGGCATCTCACTCTCTTTGAATCTTCTTTATCATGCTAGGATTAACAGGAAAAAGCAAAAAATTTCAGAATTGCACCGTGCAATGTGGAGATATTACTGTTTGTGCATTTACAATATTCATTGATTTTTGCCATTGAAAAACATGTTTTTCATATACCAGAAATGTTTGAAGCTACTGACTGAATGAAAGGAGCTGGCATCTCACTCTCTTTGAATCTTCTTTATCATGCTAGGATTAACAGGAAAAAGCTAAAAATTTCAGAATTGCACCGTGCAATGTGGAGATATTACTGTTTGTGCATTTACAATATTCATTGATTTTTGCCATTGAAAAACATGTTTTTCATATACCAGAAATGTTTGAAGCTACTGACTGAATGAAAGGAGCTGGCATCTCACTCTCTTTGAATCTTCTTTATCATGCTAGGATTAACAGGAAAAAGCTAAAAATTTCAGAATTGCACCGTGCAATGTGGAGATATTACTGTTTGTGCATTTACAATATTCATTGATTTTTGCCATTGAAAAACATGTTTTTCATATACCAGAAATGTTTGAAGCTACTGACTGAATGAAAGGAGCTGGCATCTCACTCTCTTTGAATCTTCTTTATCATGCTAGGATTAACAGGAAAAAGCTAAAAATTTCAGAATTGCACCGTGCAATGTGGAGATATTACTGTTTGTGCATTTACAATATTCATTGATTTTTGCCATTGAAAAACATGTTTTTCATATACCAGAAATGTTTGAAGCTACTGACTGAATGAAAGGAGCTGGCATCTCACTCTCTTTGAATCTTCTTTATCATGCTAGGATTAACAGGAAAAAGCTAAAAATTTCAGAATTGCACCGTGCAATGTGGAGATATTACTGTTTGTGCATTTACAATATTCATTGATTTTTGCCATTGAAAAACGTCCAGAAATGTTTGAAGCTACTGACTGAATGAAAGGAGCTGGCATCTCACTCTCTTTGAATCTTCTTTATCATGCTAGGATTAGCAGGAAAAAGCAAAAAATTTCAGAATTGCACCGTGCAATGTGGAGATATTACTGTTTGTGCATTTACAATATTCATTGATTTTTGCCATTGAAAAACATGTTTTTCATATACCAGAAATGTTTGAAGCTACTGACTGAATGAAAGGAGCTGGCATCTCACTCTCTTTGAATCTTCTTTATCATGCTAGGATTAGCAGGAAAAAGCAAAAAATTTCAGAATTGCACCGTGCAATGTGGAGATATTACTGTTTGTGCATTTACAATATTCATTGATTTTTGCCATTGAAAAACATGTTTTTCATATACCAGAAATGTTTGAAGCTACTGACTGAATGAAAGGAGCTGGCATCTCACTCTCTTTGAATCTTCTTTATCATGCTAGGATTAACAGGAAAAAGCTAAAAATTTCAGAATTGCACCGTGCAATGTGGAGATATTACTGTTTGTGCATTTACAATATTCATTGATTTTTGCCATTGAAAAACGTCCAGAAATGTTTGAAGCTACTGACTGAATGAAAGGAGCTGGCATCTCACTCTCTTTGAATCTTCTTTATCATGCTAGGATTAACAGGAAAAAGCTAAAAATTTCAGAATTGCACCGTGCAATGTGGAGATATTACTGTTTGTGCATTTACAATATTCATTGATTTTTGCCATTGAAAAACGTCCAGAAATGTTTGAAGCTACTGACTGAATGAAAGGAGCTGGCATCTCACTCTCTTTGAATCTTCTTTATCATGCTAGGATTAACAGGAAAAAGCTAAAAATTTCAGAATTGCACCGTGCAATGTGGAGATATTACTGTTTGTGCATTTACAATATTCATTGATTTTTGCCATTGAAAAACGTCCAGAAATGTTTGAAGCTACTGACTGAATGAAAGGAGCTGGCATCTCACTCTCTTTGAATCTTCTTTATCATGCTAGGATTAACAGGAAAAAGCTAAAAATTTCAGAATTGCACCGTGCAATGTGGAGATATTACTGTTTGTGCATTTACAATATTCATTGATTTTTGCCATTGAAAAACATGTTTTTCATATACCAGAAATGTTTGAAGCTACTGACTGAATGAAAGGAGCTGGCATCTCACTCTCTTTGAATCTTCTTTATCATGCTAGGATTAACAGGAAAAAGCTAAAAATTTCAGAATTGCACCGTGCAATGTGGAGATATTACTGTTTGTGCATTTACAATATTCATTGATTTTTGCCATTGAAAAACATGTTTTTCATATACCAGAAATGTTTGAAGCTACTGACTGAATGAAAGGAGCTGGCATCTCACTCTCTTTGAATCTTCTTTATCATGCTAGGATTAACAGGAAAAAGCTAAAAATTTCAGAATTGCACCGTGCAATGTGGAGATATTACTGTTTGTGCATTTACAATATTCATTGATTTTTGCCATTGAAAAACATGTTTTTCATATACCAGAAATGTTTGAAGCTACTGACTGAATGAAAGGAGCTGGCATCTCACTCTCTTTGAATCTTCTTTATCATGCTAGGATTAACAGGAAAAAGCTAAAAATTTCAGAATTGCACCGTGCAATGTGGAGATATTACTGTTTGTGCATTTACAATATTCATTGATTTTTGCCATTGAAAAACGTCCAGAAATGTTTGAAGCTACTGACTGAATGAAAGGAGCTGGCATCTCACTCTCTTTGAATCTTCTTTATCATGCTAGGATTAGCAGGAAAAAGCAAAAAATTTCAGAATTGCACCGTGCAATGTGGAGATATTACTGTTTGTGCATTTACAATATTCATTGATTTTTGCCATTGAAAAACGTCCAGAAATGTTTGAAGCTACTGACTGAATGAAAGGAGCTGGCATCTCACTCTCTTTGAATCTTCTTTATCATGCTAGGATTAACAGGAAAAAGCTAAAAATTTCAGAATTGCACCGTGCAATGTGGAGATATTACTGTTTGTGCATTTACAATATTCATTGATTTTTGCCATTGAAAAACGTCCAGAAATGTTTGAAGCTACTGACTGAATGAAAGGAGCTGGCATCTCACTCTCTTTGAATCTTCTTTATCATGCTAGGATTAACAGGAAAAAGCTAAAAATTTCAGAATTGCACCGTGCAATGTGGAGATATTACTGTTTGTGCATTTACAATATTCATTGATTTTTGCCATTGAAAAACGTCCAGAAATGTTTGAAGCTACTGACTGAATGAAAGGAGCTGGCATCTCACTCTCTTTGAATCTTCTTTATCATGCTAGGATTAACAGGAAAAAGCTAAAAATTTCAGAATTGCACCGTGCAATGTGGAGATATTACTGTTTGTGCATTTACAATATTCATTGATTTTTGCCATTGAAAAACGTCCAGAAATGTTTGAAGCTACTGACTGAATGAAAGGAGCTGGCATCTCACTCTCTTTGAATCTTCTTTATCATGCTAGGATTAACAGGAAAAAGCTAAAAATTTCAGAATTGCACCGTGCAATGTGGAGATATTACTGTTTGTGCATTTACAATATTCATTGATTTTTGCCATTGAAAAACGTCCAGAAATGTTTGAAGCTACTGACTGAATGAAAGGAGCTGGCATCTCACTCTCTTTGAATCTTCTTTATCATGCTAGGATTAGCAGGAAAAAGCAAAAAATTTCAGAATTGCACCGTGCAATGTGGAGATATTACTGTTTGTGCATTTACAATATTCATTGATTTTTGCCATTGAAAAACGTCCAGAAATGTTTGAAGCTACTGACTGAATGAAAGGAGCTGGCATCTCACTCTCTTTGAATCTTCTTTATCATGCTAGGATTAACAGGAAAAAGCTAAAAATTTCAGAATTGCACCGTGCAATGTGGAGATATTACTGTTTGTGCATTTACAATATTCATTGATTTTTGCCATTGAAAAACGTCCAGAAATGTTTGAAGCTACTGACTGAATGAAAGGAGCTGGCATCTCACTCTCTTTGAATCTTCTTTATCATGCTAGGATTAGCAGGAAAAAGCAAAAAATTTCAGAATTGCACCGTGCAATGTGGAGATATTACTGTTTGTGCATTTACAATATTCATTGATTTTTGCCATTGAAAAACATGTTTTTCATATACCAGAAATGTTTGAAGCTACTGACTGAATGAAAGGAGCTGGCATCTCACTCTCTTTGAATCTTCTTTATCATGCTAGGATTAACAGGAAAAAGCTAAAAATTTCAGAATTGCACCGTGCAATGTGGAGATATTACTGTTTGTGCATTTACAATATTCATTGATTTTTGCCATTGAAAAACATGTTTTTCATATACCAGAAATGTTTGAAGCTACTGACTGAATGAAAGGAGCTGGCATCTCACTCTCTTTGAATCTTCTTTATCATGCTAGGATTAGCAGGAAAAAGCAAAAAATTTCAGAATTGCACCGTGCAATGTGGAGATATTACTGTTTGTGCATTTACAATATTCATTGATTTTTGCCATTGAAAAACGTCCAGAAATGTTTGAAGCTACTGACTGAATGAAAGGAGCTGGCATCTCACTCTCTTTGAATCTTCTTTATCATGCTAGGATTAACAGGAAAAAGCTAAAAATTTCAGAATTGCACCGTGCAATGTGGAGATATTACTGTTTGTGCATTTACAATATTCATTGATTTTTGCCATTGAAAAACATGTTTTTCATATACCAGAAATGTTTGAAGCTACTGACTGAATGAAAGGAGCTGGCATCTCACTCTCTTTGAATCTTCTTTATCATGCTAGGATTAACAGGAAAAAGCTAAAAATTTCAGAATTGCACCGTGCAATGTGGAGATATTACTGTTTGTGCATTTACAATATTCATTGATTTTTGCCATTGAAAAACATGTTTTTCATATACCAGAAATGTTTGAAGCTACTGACTGAATGAAAGGAGCTGGCATCTCACTCTCTTTGAATCTTCTTTATCATGCTAGGATTAACAGGAAAAAGCTAAAAATTTCAGAATTGCACCATGCAATGTGGAGATATTACTGTTTGTGCATTTACAATATTCATTGATTTTTGCCATTGAAAAACGTCCAGAAATGTTTGAAGCTACTGACTGAATGAAAGGAGCTGGCATCTCACTCTCTTTGAATCTTCTTTATCATGCTAGGATTAACAGGAAAAAGCTAAAAATTTCAGAATTGCACCGTGCAATGTGGAGATATTACTGTTTGTGCATTTACAATATTCATTGATTTTTGCCATTGAAAAACGTCCAGAAATGTTTGAAGCTACTGACTGAATGAAAGGAGCTGGCATCTCACTCTCTTTGAATCTTCTTTATCATGCTACGATTAACAGGAAAAAGCTAAAAATTTCAGAATTGCACCGTGCAATGTGGAGATATTACTGTTTGTGCATTTACAATATTCATTGATTTTTGCCATTGAAAAACGTCCAGAAATGTTTGAAGCTACTGACTGAATGAAAGGAGCTGGCATCTCACTCTCTTTGAATCTTCTTTATCATGCTAGGATTAACAGGAAAAAGCTAAAAATTTCAGAATTGCACCGTGCAATGTGGAGATATTACTGTTTGTGCATTTACAATATTCATTGATTTTTGCCATTGAAAAACGTCCAGAAATGTTTGAAGCTACTGACTGAATGAAAGGAGCTGGCATCTCACTCTCTTTGAATCTTCTTTATCATGCTAGGATTAACAGGAAAAAGCTAAAAATTTCAGAATTGCACCGTGCAATGTGGAGATATTACTGTTTGTGCATTTACAATATTCATTGATTTTTGCCATTGAAAAACATGTTTTTCATATACCAGAAATGTTTGAAGCTACTGACTGAATGAAAGGAGCTGGCATCTCACTCTCTTTGAATCTTCTTTATCATGCTAGGATTAACAGGAAAAAGCTAAAAATTTCAGAATTGCACCGTGCAATGTGGAGATATTACTGTTTGTGCATTTACAATATTCATTGATTTTTGCCATTGAAAAACATGTTTTTCATATACCAGAAATGTTTGAAGCTACTGACTGAATGAAAGGAGCTGGCATCTCACTCTCTTTGAATCTTCTTTATCATGCTAGGATTAACAGGAAAAAGCTAAAAATTTCAGAATTGCACCGTGCAATGTGGAGATATTACTGTTTGTGCATTTACAATATTCATTGATTTTTGCCATTGAAAAACGTCCAGAAATGTTTGAAGCTACTGACTGAATGAAAGGAGCTGGCATCTCACTCTCTTTGAATCTTCTTTATCATGCTAGGATTAACAGGAAAAAGCTAAAAATTTCAGAATTGCACCGTGCAATGTGGAGATATTACTGTTTGTGCATTTACAATATTCATTGATTTTTGCCATTGAAAAACGTCCAGAAATGTTTGAAGCTACTGACTGAATGAAAGGAGCTGGCATCTCACTCTCTTTGAATCTTCTTTATCATGCTAGGATTAGCAGGAAAAAGCAAAAAATTTCAGAATTGCACCGTGCAATGTGGAGATATTACTGTTTGTGCATTTACAATATTCATTGATTTTTGCCATTGAAAAACGTCCAGAAATGTTTGAAGCTACTGACTGAATGAAAGGAGCTGGCATCTCACTCTCTTTGAATCTTCTTTATCATGCTAGGATTAGCAGGAAAAAGCAAAAAATTTCAGAATTGCACCGTGCAATGTGGAGATATTACTGTTTGTGCATTTACAATATTCATTGATTTTTGCCATTGAAAAACATGTTTTTCATATACCAGAAATGTTTGAAGCTACTGACTGAATGAAAGGAGCTGGCATCTCACTCTCTTTGAATCTTCTTTATCATGCTAGGATTAACAGGAAAAAGCAAAAAATTTCAGAATTGCACCGTGCAATGTGGAGATATTACTGTTTGTGCATTTACAATATTCATTGATTTTTGCCATTGAAAAACGTCCAGAAATGTTTGAAGCTACTGACTGAATGAAAGGAGCTGGCATCTCACTCTCTTTGAATCTTCTTTATCATGCTAGGATTAACAGGAAAAAGCTAAAAATTTCAGAATTGCACCGTGCAATGTGGAGATATTACTGTTTGTGCATTTACAATATTCATTGATTTTTGCCATTGAAAAACGTCCAGAAATGTTTGAAGCTACTGACTGAATGAAAGGAGCTGGCATCTCACTCTCTTTGAATCTTCTTTATCATGCTAGGATTAACAGGAAAAAGCTAAAAATTTCAGAATTGCACCGTGCAATGTGGAGATATTACTGTTTGTGCATTTACAATATTCATTGATTTTTGCCATTGAAAAACATGTTTTTCATATACCAGAAATGTTTGAAGCTACTGACTGAATGAAAGGAGCTGGCATCTCACTCTCTTTGTTTTACCATATTTTTTTTATTTTTAATAAACAATTTAACAGGGGAATAACACACGTAGCATAAAAGTAGTGACAAAAGAATATTCATAATAAGGGAAAAATTCTGAGGGAAGGGAAAGGGAAAGGGAACAAACAGGAATGGATAATCAGGAAAGATGGGAGAAATTTGTTCGTCAAATAGTATATACGATAATGCAGAAATTTGAACACTTTAAACACACATTACTATCATTAGCAAAAATTAAACATATTAATGAGCTAAACACGACACACATTAAGATGTTCCAGCGTTATGAGAGGGTTGAGAGAATTTAGTGAGCCAAATATCCCACTTCCTAGAAAATTTAAGTAAATTATTGTTGATAAGGGCAAATCTTAGTTCAAATATTCTATGGAGATTCATCTTATCAACTAAGTCCTCCAAAGTGGGGACATGTGACTTTCTCCAATAAGAAGCCAATGCGTTCTTACACACTGAAAATAAGTGAATCACCAAAGATCTTTCAAACGACTTATATGGTTCAAGATCTAAGGATAGTAAAGCCATTTGAGGGGTCAATACTACAGGTCTGCCTAAAAGGTCATCTACCAAAGAAGAGATCTGAGCCCATAGATTCCGGATTTTAGGGCAGCTCCAAAAGAGATGTAAAAGATCTCCCCTAAGGCCGCACTCCCTCCAACAAAGGGGAGAGTTGCTGGGCTTTATATGGTGAAGCCTGATTGGAGTGTAATACCATCTGGTTAGAATTTTGAAGTAAGCCTCTTGTAAGGGCATAGATATATTAGAGGCCTGAGAAAAAAGAACAGCACTCTCCCATTGATCGGATTGGAAATTGAGTTTTAGATCTTTTTCCCAGCGTATCATGTAGAGGTGTTTTTGGAAGGAAAGATCATTGTTGAAGCTGTTATATATGTGTCTCAGGCTCCAAAAAATTTTGTGGGTTGGGTTGCTTAACAGGTTCACCGAGGTTTCAGAAACAATAAGTTTACCAGAAATAAATTCCAGAATAATGCTCTTTAAATGAGAGTATAAAAAGAAATCAGAGGAAGGTAAGTTGAATCTTTTTTTAAGAGTTTGGAAAGGAATAAAGGCAGAAGCTTCATAGAAGTCTCCAATTTTCCTTAACCCTTTATTGTCCCATTGATCTGGAATGGAAGAGTTATACAGATCAGCAACAAAACCAATTGGAAAATTTTTGACAAAAGAAAACTTATCCCTATCAGAATCTCTTAGGGGACTCTTTTTCTTTCTTTTGGCGATTTTTTTCCAGGCGTCAATAATCGCCTGGAAAATAGGATGGGAAGAATCATGAGTGCACTGTTTAAAGAGATGCCTAAGTAACAATTCACGGGGAGAAGAACCATTATTTAAGAAGGTCTCCAGAGTCATCCAAGCTGGGGGACTGTCAGAATTAAACCAATTACTGCTCTGTTTGATGAGGTTTGCCAAATAGTAAGCGGAAATATTAGGGTGGCTCAGACCTCCGTTGCACTTATTCTTGTACAATATATCTGCAGATATCCTCGCACGTTTATTATCCCAGACATAGGAATTAATCTGATTTTGAATTTTTTGAATAAAGATGTGAGAAATAGTTAAAGGTAAGTTGCGGAAAAAATACAAGATTTTGGGTAGAACAAACATCTTAATAGAGAGGACTCTACCCCACCATGACAAATCTCTTTTCAAAAATTCCATCAAATCTCCACGGACGATATCCTCAATCAGAACCAGGTTGTCAGAAATTGTTGAGTTAATAGTTTTACCAATACTGATCCCCAAATAAGTCAGATTGCGTTTAGCCAAACCGAAGGAAAATCTCGAGTGTAAAACCTCTCTCGTCTGACGGTCCAGATTAATGTTTAAAAGTTTAGACTTCTCATTATTGATCTTAAAATAAGAAATCTGAGAGAATAGTTCTAGAACCTTCGAAACTTCCGCAACCGAATTTACTGGGTCCAGCAAGGAAAGCATAACATCATCTGCAAAGAGGCCAATTTTAAATTCTCGAGATGGGGTAGAAATCCCCCTAATGTCAGTGTTTTCTCTAATCCTCTGTGCCAAAGGCTCCATAGCCAGGACAAAGAGAAGGGGGGAAAGTGGGCAACCCTGTCTAGTACCATTTGTGATAGGGATTGGATTTGAGAGATAATTGTTAACATAAATTTTTGCTTGGGGGTTAGAATAGAGGGCCATAATTGAAGAGAGAAATTTGTTATCAAAACCGAATTTAATAAGGGTGAGTTTAAGGTATAGCCAATTTAACCTGTCGAAAGCTTTTTCAGCGTCTAAAGCAAGCAATGAAGTTGGGAGTTTCGACGTATTTATCACCTTAATAATATTCAGAAGTCTTCTAGAGCCATCAGTTGCTTGCCTCCCACCAACGAAGCCAATCTGATCATCGTTGATGAGAGATGGGAGAATAGTCGATAAACGATTGGCCAGAATTTTCGAATATATCTTAATATCAGTGTTAATTAGCGAAATGGGCCTATAATTTTTAACATTATCTCTCTCATCCTTAGACTTGGGTATTAGGGTAATGGTGGCTTCCAGCATTTCTGAGGGGAAGGAGCTTATTGAGGAAGCATGATTGAAAATTTTCGTGAGAGGGGAAGAAAGTAGGTCACAAAAAGTTTTATAATACTCATTAATGAACCCATCTGGACCCGGAGCCTTGAAATCTTTAAGTTGCTTTATTGTGTTAATGATTTCAAGGTTAGAAAAAGGCTTATTCAATGACTCGTGATCCAGAGGGCTCAATTTCGGTAGATTAATGGAGGATAAAAATTTGTTGATTGCATCTGGGTGGGGATGGGAAATTAGAGGATCAGTTTTGATGTTGTAGAGTTTTTTGTAAAAATTTGCAAACTGGTTCACTATATCTTTAGGGTGGCAAAACGTTATTCCACTATTGTTTTTTATTTTATCTATTCTATTAATTGCTCTTTTACATTTGACTAGGCGGGCCATAAAGCGGGTAGGTTTATTTAGAGCCGCATAGTAATTAAATTTTGATTTCCGAATAATTGCATCATAGGAGGAAGAAATTTCTGATTTTAGCTCTACCCTTAAATTTGAGAGTTCTTTTTGAATTATTGGGGAAGGGGAAGGAAGATTAATTTGCTCTAATTCTTTTTCCCTAATCAGTTTTTGAAGAGAATTAATTTTTGATCTTTTTTCTTTTTTTTCAGATGAGGATATCTGCATTAGTACACCACGAAGGACGGCCTTGTGAGCGCACCAGCTGGAGAAGGGATTAGATAAATCTGGGGTATCGTTCTCCCTAAAATAATCAGAAATAGCTTTTTCAATAATTTTTTTGTTTTTGGGGTTATGAATAAGTGAAGATCTACATTTCCAAAGAAATCCATTTTTAATAAGAGGACCAATATGAATTTCACATGACGTAGGGGCATGATCTGATAGAGACCTAAGGCCTATAGATACGTTAGAGAATTTGGGTAAAGAAAAAACGTCAGTTATTATTAAGTCTATTCTAGAGGCCGTTTGGTGCGCATCCGAAAAATGGGAGAATTCTTTGGAGGTAGTTTGCAGACATCTAAATGTATCAAATAGTTCATTTTTAAAAAGCCAATTATTTAGCGTCGGGTATAAATGACGGCTGGGGGAGGAAGAGTCCATGTGCCCGTCCGGGACCATGTTGAAGTCTCCCAAAAAAATCAATTCGCCTCTCCTAACCTCTTCAACCTTTCTAAAAACCTTATTCAAAAAGGGTATTTGCTTTTTATTTGGGGCGTATAGGTTAACAACAGTGCACTCATGATTATTCAGTTTACAGAGCAATATATGGAACCTTCCATTGACATCTTTATGCTGATCTAAAAACTCAAATGGGACAGAATCTCTGATCACTGTAGCTACACCGGCTTTTTTCCGGTCGCTAGTGGATTCAAATATATGAGGGTAGCGTTTGTGGGTGAAAGTAGGGTGTTTTCCCTCGGCAAACCTTGTCTCCTGAAGACACGCAACATCAGCACCAAGATGATCCAATTCCTTCCAAAGGGAGAATCTCTTATTGGGACTGTTTAGGCCTCTTACATTATAGGTGATGATCTTGATAGGCATAGGTAAATTAATAATTAAAGTAAGTCAAAAGGAGAGGGGTCAGTTGGTCCAACAAATTCCCAAAAAATAAAAATCAACCGACAATCAAAGCTGGAATACAATATCTCTAGTAATAATTCAAAGATAGTAATAACAATAACCAAATATTCAAAGAAAAAGAAAAAAAAAACGAATCAAAAAATCTCCTGAGGGAACCTTCACCGAAAAGGTTCTCCCTCAGATTGGGGGGAAAAATAATGTGGACAAACCATGAAGGCTAAATATAAGAAGAATGATAAATTTATTATAGCATGTTAGGTGAGGTGATAAAATGAGATTATTTTTAAAGAGGGCTCCCGAGGGAGTAGTGTTTATCATTTCAGCGGTGGGGTGCCTTTGTAACTTTGTATGTAATGTCTTTTATAAAATCAAAAAATTTGGGGCCTTCATCAGGATCTGTAAGAGTGAATGTTTTCCGGTTAAAGAAAATCAGCAACTTTACTGGAAAGCCCCACCTATATGGGATATTCATATCCCTCAGTCTATCTGTGATCAATTTGTATGACCTTCTTGCATCCATGGTTTCTTTGGAAAAATCGGAGAAGATTTTTAGGTGCGAGAAAGGCTCTGGAAAAGTCCTATGTTCCCTGATATAATTCAAGATTCTCTCTTTGGTCGAGAAGAAATGCAACCTAGCTATTACATCCCTAGGAAGATCCGAGGAAATGGAGGTCGGACGAAATAAGCGATGGGCCCTATCAATGATAAGATCCTGCTCAGAAAGGGATGGGATTGTCTTGTGAAATAAGTCTTTGAGAAAAGCCGAGATATCTGAGGGAGAAACATCCTCAGATATGCCTCTAATCTTCAAATTATTTCTCCTACTCCTATCCTCCAAATCCGCAACTTTTAATCTAAGTCTTTTGAGCTCGGATTTAATTTCCAAATTATCAGAAGAGACAGACTCCACCTTATCCTCCACCGTTTCAAGTCTTTTAGTGTTTTCCTCCAATTTAACTCCAAAAGCTTCCAAAGTAGATTTCATGGTGTCTACCTGTTTCTCAAAGCCCAGTTTCATATTTCTGTCAATCGTCTTTAAAAGATTGTCCAGATATGAACCAAGGTCGGTATTTCCCAACTCTTGAGAAATGGGTATTTTGGCCGGGACACTAGGCGTAGGGTCTGAAGACGAAGGGGAGACGTCCTTTTTGGCACGTCTCTTATCTGGACTAGGATTGGGAGACGTGACCGAGGATTCCTCCTCCGAACTCGTGGCCAGTGAGGAATATTTGTTGCTCCAAGCTCCTGGATCCCTTCTCTTTGATGAGATGGAAATGTCCATCTCTTCCACTTTTTTTTCTTTAACTACGGTGGAAGGGGCAGGTTTAGCGTCATGAATTCTCTGTGGTTTTGGAGAAAATAGACTTTTAGCAGAGTCTTTGGTGGGAGAGCTTACTTTAAAACTCTGTCTGTCGTCAGGATTTCTATGAGGTGATCTGGACTTAAGTGGACTAATGGTATTGACAGTATCCTCTGAGGGATTTGAAAATGAAGAACGTTGGGAGGACTTCGCTCTTACCACACTAGTTTTAAGGGGAGCTTCCAAAGACTTTTGGGTATTTTTTTTGTTAGCCGCCATTGTAAAAAAAATAAGTCCTAAGTGTATATATAAGGAAAACACCAAAAAGACAATGGGAATATTTAACCTAGAGAGTGGATAGAAGACTTTAGAATAGCAAAATGACTAGGAACAATGACTGGAAGAAATTAGCATTAAACAAATATCACTCCAATAAGAGGCAATCAATACCCTTAAAGACTGCAGAATTATGTACCCCCTAGAATGCAATCCTTTAAATGTAAATCACAATCAAAAATATCAAGAGAAATAGTAAACTTGACCTGAGGGATAAAAATAAAAGGCACATATAGTTCTTAACAGAGAACTAATTATTGTGGAAACTTGCAGATCTGTAGAGTTCCATGGGCACCAACTGTTATATGTATATCAGGTAGCGAAATCACAGTATATATATGGCAGAAGCAATTCCTCCTATCCTCCACCCCCCCTCAAAGTCAAGTCTCACAATTAAATGTTTGTCCAAAGTTTGATGTTTAATGGACCTCTGTATCAGTACTGATATAAAATCAGCACCATGGACAGCAGTACAAAGCGATGTTACAGCAGGAGGCAGGAGAATTAACTAATGTAAAATCAGCACCTTGGACAGCAGAACAGAGCGACGCTATAGCAGGGGCAGGAGAGTTTGACTGAAATCAGCACCATGGACAGCAGCTCAAATCAGCACCATGGACAGCAGTGCCGAGCTACGCCGCAGCAGAGGGCAGGAGAATTTGATCAGCACCATGGACAGCAGTACAGAGGACGCTGCAGCAGGGGGCGGGAGAATTGAATCTATCAGCTGATTATGGATATGAGGCAGAGGAGGGCAGCGGTGCCGCTGCAGGGAAGGACCAAGGGCAAGATCAGAGCGCAGCACCACCAGCACAAGAGGGGGAGGCAGTCACAGGGGTCTGTAGGGTCCCAACACCGGAGGGGCACAGTCAGCAGAGCGGCACAACGGGAATAGGTGGAGCGGAGCGCGGGGACCGGTGGCACCTGTCAGTTGCTAGTGGGGAGGGACAGAGCGGCCCCCCCAGAAGCAGGAGGGAGACACCGCCGCCTGTAAATCAGCCCCGGGGTATGAGGGGCGGCCGAACGCTATATACACCGGCTGCGCCGGTCATTAAAAGGGAGACAGGAGCGGAGCGGCTCCGGAACTAAGGAGGGGGAACTGCCACCACCGGAACAGCCCCCGAACCCAGGGAACAGCCGCAGCAAGAGGCAGGGATCCCGGCCGCAGACACAAGCAGCGCCCGTCAGCAGGAGGGAGAGGGAGGAGCGCTCCACAAAATAAAAGGGACACCGCCGCCACCAGACCCCAGACAATAGCCTCACAGAGTCACGATAATAGCCCTGGCATCAGCCAGGGCTTGTCTGACCTTTTTATATGATATCTACAGTTCCTCTCCTCCGTGTAGCCGCGTCAGCTGTGAGCAGGGCCGGGTCTTCGGGCTGCTGCCGGCGTCCTGAAGCAGGAAGGTCCCGTAGCTTGGCGTCCGTGTGCTGGACTTCTCAGGGCTCCGGTCTCACAATCTTCTTACTTGATTGTAGATCTGGAAGGTCCCCGGGGTCCGCGATCCTCCACAGAAAGTGCCGGCCGGTGTTTTTAACTTCCGGAGTCCTGTCACTGGTCGCAGCTAGTAGCAGGGTGGTACAGCGCCGGGCGGTGGTATCTCTGTAGGAGTCTTACCCCCGGTCACAGCTGGTAGTGGGGTGGATAGCAGGCAGGGACAGCTTGCAGGCTGGTGGTTCAGTACAGTGGGGCCGTTTTCAGGGCTACAGGGTCCCGTGGGTCTAGTTAGGACTCGGTCCTTGTTACTTCCCAGCACAGGCTGTAAAAGCTGAAGTATATAATCGGCTCGTCCCACAGCCACCGGCCTCCCACAACAGCAGAGCAGGCTTTAAGGGCTCCTTGCCACATTCCTCAAAATATGAATCCTTTGCAAATTGTCCGATAGCACCCGATAAACAGTGTTCCTAGGTCCAGAGGAAGGGAGTAGGGAGGGTCCCCTTGCAGAGACACACAGACCTGCAAGCCTGCAGGTCTATGTCACAATACCCACGACTGGCATGAAATCAAGGACTGGCATGAAATCAAGGACGCACCTCACTGCTTCCAAACGAAATATCTCCCAGAATAACGGGTCAGGGAGAGTCTTTTCAGTATCCAGATGATCCTTAAGCTTTAGGGAGTTAATCCATGTAAGAATTGATCGAATAAATCTTCTTAAGTTGCTTTTATCGTCGCTTTGTAGTTTTAGCCTTCAGGGAGCTCAGGATCAAGCTGCCATCTCGTCCTGTGCTCCATCTCACTCTCTTTGAATCTTCTTTATCATGCTAGGATTAACAGGAAAAAGCTAAAAATTTCAGAATTGCACCGTGCAATGTGGAGATATTACTGTTTGTGCATTTACAATATTCATTGATTTTTGCCATTGAAAAACATGTTTTTCATATACCAGAAATGTTTGAAGCTACTGACTGAATGAAAGGAGCTGGCATCTCACTCTCTTTGAATCTTCTTTATCATGCTAGGATTAGCAGGAACAAGCAAAAAATTTCAGAATTGCACCGTGCAATGTGGAGATATTACTGTTTGTGCATTTACAATATTCATTGATTTTTGCCATTGAAAAACGTCCAGAAATGTTTGAAGCTACTGACTGAATGAAAGGAGCTGGCATCTCACTCTCTTTGAATCTTCTTTATCATGCTAGGATTAACAGGAAAAAGCAAAAAATTTCAGAATTGCACCGTGCAATGTGGAGATATTACTGTTTGTGCATTTACAATATTCATTGATTTTTGCCATTGAAAAACATGTTTTTCATATACCAGAAATGTTTGAAGCTACTGACTGAATGAAAGGAGCTGGCATCTCACTCTCTTTGAATCTTCTTTATCATGCTAGGATTAACAGGAAAAAGCTAAAAATTTCAGAATTGCACCGTGCAATGTGGAGATATTACTGTTTGTGCATTTACAATATTCATTGATTTTTGCCATTGAAAAACGTCCAGAAATGTTTGAAGCTACTGACTGAATGAAAGGAGCTGGCATCTCACTCTCTTTGAATCTTCTTTATCATGCTAGGATTAACAGGAAAAAGCTAAAAATTTCAGAATTGCACCGTGCAATGTGGAGATATTACTGTTTGTGCATTTACAATATTCATTGATTTTTGCCATTGAAAAACATGTTTTTCATATACCAGAAATGTTTGAAGCTACTGACTGAATGAAAGGAGCTGGCATCTCACTCTCTTTGAATCTTCTTTATCATGCTAGGATTAACAGGAAAAAGCTAAAAATTTCAGAATTGCACCGTGCAATGTGGAGATATTACTGTTTGTGCATTTACAATATTCATTGATTTTTGCCATTGAAAAACATGTTTTTCATATACCAGAAATGTTTGAAGCTACTGACTGAATGAAAGGAGCTGGCATCTCACTCTCTTTGAATCTTCTTTATCATGCTAGGATTAACAGGAAAAAGCTAAAAATTTCAGAATTGCACCGTGCAATGTGGAGATATTACTGTTTGTGCATTTACAATATTCATTGATTTTTGCCATTGAAAAACGTCCAGAAATGTTTGAAGCTACTGACTGAATGAAAGGAGCTGGCATCTCACTCTCTTTGAATCTTCTTTATCATGCTAGGATTAACAGGAAAAAGCTAAAAATTTCAGAATTGCACCGTGCAATGTGGAGATATTACTGTTTGTGCATTTACAATATTCATTGATTTTTGCCATTGAAAAACGTCCAGAAATGTTTGAAGCTACTGACTGAATGAAAGGAGCTGGCATCTCACTCTCTTTGAATCTTCTTTATCATGCTAGGATTAGCAGGAAAAAGCAAAAAATTTCAGAATTGCACCGTGCAATGTGGAGATATTACTGTTTGTGCATTTACAATATTCATTGATTTTTGCCATTGAAAAACATGTTTTTCATATACCAGAAATGTTTGAAGCTACTGACTGAATGAAAGGAGCTGGCATCTCACTCTCTTTGAATCTTCTTTATCATGCTAGGATTAACAGGAAAAAGCTAAAAATTTCAGAATTGCACCGTGCAATGTGGAGATATTACTGTTTGTGCATTTACAATATTCATTGATTTTTGCCATTGAAAAACGTCCAGAAATGTTTGAAGCTACTGACTGAATGAAAGGAGCTGGCATCTCACTCTCTTTGAATCTTCTTTATCATGCTAGGATTAACAGGAAAAAGCTAAAAATTTCAGAATTGCACCGTGCAATGTGGAGATATTACTGTTTGTGCATTTACAATATTCATTGATTTTTGCCATTGAAAAACGTCCAGAAATGTTTGAAGCTACTGACTGAATGAAAGGAGCTGGCATCTCACTCTCTTTGAATCTTCTTTATCATGCTAGGATTAGCAGGAAAAAGCTAAAAATTTCAGAATTGCACCGTGCAATGTGGAGATATTACTGTTTGTGCATTTACAATATTCATTGATTTTTGCCATTGAAAAACATGTTTTTCATATACCAGAAATGTTTGAAGCTACTGACTGAATGAAAGGAGCTGGCATCTCACTCTCTTTGAATCTTCTTTATCATGCTAGGATTAACAGGAAAAAGCAAAAAATTTCAGAATTGCGCCGTGCAATGTGGAGATATTACTGTTTGTGCATTTACAATATTCATTGATTTTTGCCATTGAAAAACGTCCAGAAATGTTTGAAGCTACTGACTGAATGAAAGGAGCTGGCATCTCACTCTCTTTGAATCTTCTTTATCATGCTAGGATTAACAGGAAAAAGCAAAAAATTTCAGAATTGCACCGTGCAATGTGGAGATATTACTGTTTGTGCATTTACAATATTCATTGATTTTTGCCATTGAAAAACGTCCAGAAATGTTTGAAGCTACTGACTGAATGAAAGGAGCTGGCATCTCACTCTCTTTGAATCTTCTTTATCATGCTAGGATTAACAGGAAAAAGCTAAAAATTTCAGAATTGCACCGTGCAATGTGGAGATATTACTGTTTGTGCATTTACAATATTCATTGATTTTTGCCATTGAAAAACATGTTTTTCATATACCAGAAATGTTTGAAGCTACTGACTGAATGAAAGGAGCTGGCATCTCACTCTCTTTGAATCTTCTTTATCATGCTAGGATTAACAGGAAAAAGCTAAAAATTTCAGAATTGCACCGTGCAATGTGGAGATATTACTGTTTGTGCATTTACAATATTCATTGATTTTTGCCATTGAAAAACGTCCAGAAATGTTTGAAGCTACTGACTGAATGAAACGAGCTGGCATCTCACTCTCTTTGAATCTTCTTTATCATGCTAGGATTAACAGGAAAAAGCTAAAAATTTCAGAATTGCACCGTGCAATGTGGAGATATTACTGTTTGTGCATTTACAATATTCATTGATTTTTGCCATTGAAAAACGTCCAGAAATGTTTGAAGCTACTGACTGAATGAAAGGAGCTGGCATCTCACTCTCTTTGAATCTTCTTTATCATGCTAGGATTAACAGGAAAAAGCAAAAAATTTCAGAATTGCACCGTGCAATGTGGAGATATTACTGTTTGTGCATTTACAATATTCATTGATTTTTGCCATTGAAAAACATGTTTTTCATATACCAGAAATGTTTGAAGCTACTGACTGAATGAAAGGAGCTGGCATCTCACTCTCTTTGAATCTTCTTTATCATGCTAGGATTAACAGGAAAAAGCTAAAAATTTCAGAATTGCACCGTGCAATGTGGAGATATTACTGTTTGTGCATTTACAATATTCATTGATTTTTGCCATTGAAAAACGTCCAGAAATGTTTGAAGCTACTGACTGAATGAAAGGAGCTGGCATCTCACTCTCTTTGAATCTTCTTTATCATGCTAGGATTAACAGGAAAAAGCTAAAAATTTCAGAATTGCACCGTGCAATGTGGAGATATTACTGTTTGTGCATTTACAATATTCATTGATTTTTGCCATTGAAAAACATGTTTTTCATATACCAGAAATGTTTGAAGCTACTGACTGAATGAAAGGAGCTGGCATCTCACTCTCTTTGAATCTTCTTTATCATGCTAGGATTAACAGGAAAAAGCTAAAAATTTCAGAATTGCACCGTGCAATGTGGAGATATTACTGTTTGTGCATTTACAATATTCATTGATTTTTGCCATTGAAAAACATGTTTTTCATATACCAGAAATGTTTGAAGCTACTGACTGAATGAAAGGAGCTGGCATCTCACTCTCTTTGAATCTTCTTTATCATGCTAGGATTAACAGGAAAAAGCTAAAAATTTCAGAATTGCACCGTGCAATGTGGAGATATTACTGTTTGTGCATTTACAATATTCATTGATTTTTGCCATTGAAAAACGTCCAGAAATGTTTGAAGCTACTGACTGAATGAAAGGAGCTGGCATCTCACTCTCTTTGAATCTTCTTTATCATGCTAGGATTAACAGGAAAAAGCTAAAAATTTCAGAATTGCACCGTGCAATGTGGAGATATTACTGTTTGTGCATTTACAATATTCATTGATTTTTGCCATTGAAAAACGTCCAGAAATGTTTGAAGCTACTGACTGAATGAAAGGAGCTGGCATCTCACTCTCTTTGAATCTTCTTTATCATGCTAGGATTAGCAGGAAAAAGCAAAAAATTTCAGAATTGCACCGTGCAATGTGGAGATATTACTGTTTGTGCATTTACAATATTCATTGATTTTTGCCATTGAAAAACATGTTTTTCATATACCAGAAATGTTTGAAGCTACTGACTGAATGAAAGGAGCTGGCATCTCACTCTCTTTGAATCTTCTTTATCATGCTAGGATTAACAGGAAAAAGCTAAAAATTTCAGAATTGCACCGTGCAATGTGGAGATATTACTGTTTGTGCATTTACAATATTCATTGATTTTTGCCATTGAAAAACGTCCAGAAATGTTTGAAGCTACTGACTGAATGAAAGGAGCTGGCATCTCACTCTCTTTGAATCTTCTTTATCATGCTAGGATTAACAGGAAAAAGCTAAAAATTTCAGAATTGCACCGTGCAATGTGGAGATATTACTGTTTGTGCATTTACAATATTCATTGATTTTTGCCATTGAAAAACATGTTTTTCATATACCAGAAATGTTTGAAGCTACTGACTGAATGAAAGGAGCTGGCATCTCACTCTCTTTGAATCTTCTTTATCATGCTAGGATTAACAGGAAAAAGCTAAAAATTTCAGAATTGCACCGTGCAATGTGGAGATATTACTGTTTGTGCATTTACAATATTCATTGATTTTTGCCATTGAAAAACATGTTTTTCATATACCAGAAATGTTTGAAGCTACTGACTGAATGAAAGGAGCTGGCATCTCACTCTCTTTGAATCTTCTTTATCATGCTAGGATTAACAGGAAAAAGCTAAAAATTTCAGAATTGCACCGTGCAATGTGGAGATATTACTGTTTGTGCATTTACAATATTCATTGATTTTTGCCATTGAAAAACGTCCAGAAATGTTTGAAGCTACTGACTGAATGAAAGGAGCTGGCATCTCACTCTCTTTGAATCTTCTTTATCATGCTAGGATTAACAGGAAAAAGCTAAAAATTTCAGAATTGCACCGTGCAATGTGGAGATATTACTGTTTGTGCATTTACAATATTCATTGATTTTTGCCATTGAAAAACGTCCAGAAATGTTTGAAGCTACTGACTGAATGAAAGGAGCTGGCATCTCACTCTCTTTGAATCTTCTTTATCATGCTAGGATTAGCAGGAAAAAGCAAAAAATTTCAGAATTGCACCGTGCAATGTGGAGATATTACTGTTTGTGCATTTACAATATTCATTGATTTTTGCCATTGAAAAACATGTTTTTCATATACCAGAAATGTTTGAAGCTACTGACTGAATGAAAGGAGCTGGCATCTCACTCTCTTTGAATCTTCTTTATCATGCTAGGATTAACAGGAAAAAGCTAAAAATTTCAGAATTGCACCGTGCAATGTGGAGATATTACTGTTTGTGCATTTACAATATTCATTGATTTTTGCCATTGAAAAACGTCCAGAAATGTTTGAAGCTACTGACTGAATGAAAGGAGCTGGCATCTCACTCTCTTTGAATCTTCTTTATCATGCTAGGATTAACAGGAAAAAGCTAAAAATTTCAGAATTGCACCGTGCAATGTGGAGATATTACTGTTTGTGCATTTACAATATTCATTGATTTTTGCCATTGAAAAACGTCCAGAAATGTTTGAAGCTACTGACTGAATGAAAGGAGCTGGCATCTCACTCTCTTTGAATCTTCTTTATCATGCTAGGATTAGCAGGAAAAAGCTAAAAATTTCAGAATTGCACCGTGCAATGTGGAGATATTACTGTTTGTGCATTTACAATATTCATTGATTTTTGCCATTGAAAAACATGTTTTTCATATACCAGAAATGTTTGAAGCTACTGACTGAATGAAAGGAGCTGGCATCTCACTCTCTTTGAATCTTCTTTATCATGCTAGGATTAACAGGAAAAAGCAAAAAATTTCAGAATTGCACCGTGCAATGTGGAGATATTACTGTTTGTGCATTTACAATATTCATTGATTTTTGCCATTGAAAAACGTCCAGAAATGTTTGAAGCTACTGACTGAATGAAAGGAGCTGGCATCTCACTCTCTTTGAATCTTCTTTATCATGCTAGGATTAACAGGAAAAAGCAAAAAATTTCAGAATTGCACCGTGCAATGTGGAGATATTACTGTTTGTGCATTTACAATATTCATTGATTTTTGCCATTGAAAAACGTCCAGAAATGTTTGAAGCTACTGACTGAATGAAAGGAGCTGGCATCTCACTCTCTTTGAATCTTCTTTATCATGCTAGGATTAACAGGAAAAAGCTAAAAATTTCAGAATTGCACCGTGCAATGTGGAGATATTACTGTTTGTGCATTTACAATATTCATTGATTTTTGCCATTGAAAAACATGTTTTTCATATACCAGAAATGTTTGAAGCTACTGACTGAATGAAAGGAGCTGGCATCTCACTCTCTTTGAATCTTCTTTATCATGCTAGGATTAACAGGAAAAAGCTAAAAATTTCAGAATTGCACCGTGCAATGTGGAGATATTACTGTTTGTGCATTTACAATATTCATTGATTTTTGCCATTGAAAAACGTCCAGAAATGTTTGAAGCTACTGACTGAATGAAACGAGCTGGCATCTCACTCTCTTTGAATCTTCTTTATCATGCTAGGATTAACAGGAAAAAGCTAAAAATTTCAGAATTGCACCGTGCAATGTGGAGATATTACTGTTTGTGCATTTACAATATTCATTGATTTTTGCCATTGAAAAACGTCCAGAAATGTTTGAAGCTACTGACTGAATGAAAGGAGCTGGCATCTCACTCTCTTTGAATCTTCTTTATCATGCTAGGATTAACAGGAAAAAGCTAAAAATTTCAGAATTGCACCGTGCAATGTGGAGATATTACTGTTTGTGCATTTACAATATTCATTGATTTTTGCCATTGAAAAACATGTTTTTCATATACCAGAAATGTTTGAAGCTACTGACTGAATGAAAGGAGCTGGCATCTCACTCTCTTTGAATCTTCTTTATCATGCTAGGATTAGCAGGAAAAAGCAAAAAATTTCAGAATTGCACCGTGCAATGTGGAGATATTACTGTTTGTGCATTTACAATATTCATTGATTTTTGCCATTGAAAAACGTCCAGAAATGTTTGAAGCTACTGACTGAATGAAAGGAGCTGGCATCTCACTCTCTTTGAATCTTCTTTATCATGCTAGGATTAACAGGAAAAAGCTAAAAATTTCAGAATTGCACCGTGCAATGTGGAGATATTACTGTTTGTGCATTTACAATATTCATTGATTTTTGCCATTGAAAAACATGTTTTTCATATACCAGAAATGTTTGAAGCTACTGACTGAATGAAAGGAGCTGGCATCTCACTCTCTTTGAATCTTCTTTATCATGCTAGGATTAACAGGAAAAAGCTAAAAATTTCAGAATTGCACCGTGCAATGTGGAGATATTACTGTTTGTGCATTTACAATATTCATTGATTTTTGCCATTGAAAAACGTCCAGAAATGTTTGAAGCTACTGACTGAATGAAAGGAGCTGGCATCTCACTCTCTTTGAATCTTCTTTATCATGCTAGGATTAACAGGAAAAAGCTAAAAATTTCAGAATTGCACCGTGCAATGTGGAGATATTACTGTTTGTGCATTTACAATATTCATTGATTTTTGCCATTGAAAAACGTCCAGAAATGTTTGAAGCTACTGACTGAATGAAAGGAGCTGGCATCTCAATCTCTTTGAATCTTCTTTATCATGCTAGGATTAGCAGGAAAAAGCAAAAAATTTCAGAATTGCACCGTGCAATGTGGAGATATTACTGTTTGTGCATTTACAATATTCATTGATTTTTGCCATTGAAAAACGTCCAGAAATGTTTGAAGCTACTGACTGAATGAAAGGAGCTGGCATCTCACTCTCTTTGAATCTTCTTTATCATGCTAGGATTAACAGGAAAAAGCTAAAAATTTCAGAATTGCACCGTGCAATGTGGAGATATTACTGTTTGTGCATTTACAATATTCATTGATTTTTGCCATTGAAAAACGTCCAGAAATGTTTGAAGCTACTGACTGAATGAAAGGAGCTGGCATCTCACTCTCTTTGAATCTTCTTTATCATGCTAGGATTAGCAGGAAAAAGCAAAAAATTTCAGAATTGCACCGTGCAATGTGGAGATATTACTGTTTGTGCATTTACAATATTCATTGATTTTTGCCATTGAAAAACGTCCAGAAATGTTTGAAGCTACTGACTGAATGAAAGGAGCTGGCATCTCACTCTCTTTGAATCTTCTTTATCATGCTAGGATTAACAGGAAAAAGCTAAAAATTTCAGAATTGCACCGTGCAATGTGGAGATATTACTGTTTGTGCATTTACAATATTCATTGATTTTTGCCATTGAAAAACGTCCAGAAATGTTTGAAGCTACTGACTGAATGAAAGGAGCTGGCATCTCACTCTCTTTGAATCTTCTTTATCATGCTAGGATTAACAGGAAAAAGCTAAAAATTTCAGAATTGCACCGTGCAATGTGGAGATATTACTGTTTGTGCATTTACAATATTCATTGATTTTTGCCATTGAAAAACGTCCAGAAATGTTTGAAGCTACTGACTGAATGAAAGGAGCTGGCATCTCACTCTCTTTGAATCTTCTTTATCATGCTAGGATTAACAGGAAAAAGCTAAAAATTTCAGAATTGCACCGTGCAATGTGGAGATATTACTGTTTGTGCATTTACAATATTCATTGATTTTTGCCATTGAAAAACATGTTTTTCATATACCAGAAATGTTTGAAGCTACTGACTGAATGAAAGGAGCTGGCATCTCACTCTCTTTGAATCTTCTTTATCATGCTAGGATTAACAGGAAAAAGCAAAAAATTTCAGAATTGCACCGTGCAATGTGGAGATATTACTGTTTGTGCATTTACAATATTCATTGATTTTTGCCATTGAAAAACATGTTTTTCATATACCAGAAATGTTTGAAGCTACTGACTGAATGAAAGGAGCTGGCATCTCACTCTCTTTGAATCTTCTTTATCATGCTAGGATTAACAGGAAAAAGCTAAAAATTTCAGAATTGCACCGTGCAATGTGGAGATATTACTGTTTGTGCATTTACAATATTCATTGATTTTTGCCATTGAAAAACGTCCAGAAATGTTTGAAGCTACTGACTGAATGAAAGGAGCTGGCATCTCACTCTCTTTGAATCTTCTTTATCATGCTAGGATTAACAGGAAAAAGCTAAAAATTTCAGAATTGCACCGTGCAATGTGGAGATATTACTGTTTGTGCATTTACAATATTCATTGATTTTTGCCATTGAAAAACATGTTTTTCATATACCAGAAATGTTTGAAGCTACTGACTGAATGAAAGGAGCTGGCATCTCACTCTCTTTGAATCTTCTTTATCATGCTAGGATTAACAGGAAAAAGCAAAAAATTTCAGAATTGCACCGTGCAATGTGGAGATATTACTGTTTGTGCATTTACAATATTCATTGATTTTTGCCATTGAAAAACGTCCAGAAATGTTTGAAGCTACTGACTGAATGAAAGGAGCTGGCATCTCACTCTCTTTGAATCTTCTTTATCATGCTAGGATTAACAGGAAAAAGCAAAAAATTTCAGAATTGCACCGTGCAATGTGGAGATATTACTGTTTGTGCATTTACAATATTCATTGATTTTTGCCATTGAAAAACGTCCAGAAATGTTTGAAGCTACTGACTGAATGAAAGGAGCTGGCATCTCACTCTCTTTGAATCTTCTTTATCATGCTAGGATTAACAGGAAAAAGCTAAAAATTTCAGAATTGCACCGTGCAATGTGGAGATATTACTGTTTGTGCATTTACAATATTCATTGATTTTTGCCATTGAAAAACATGTGTTTTCATATACCAGAAATGTTTGAAGCTACTGACTGAATGAAAGGAGCTGGCATCTCACTCTCTTTGAATCTTCTTTATCATGCTAGGATTAACAGGAAAAAGCTAAAAATTTCAGAATTGCACCGTGCAATGTGGAGATATTACTGTTTGTGCATTTACAATATTCATTGATTTTTGCCATTGAAAAACGTCCAGAAATGTTTGAAGCTACTGACTGAATGAAAGGAGCTGGCATCTCACTCTCTTTGAATCTTCTTTATCATGCTAGGATTAACAGGAAAAAGCTAAAAATTTCAGAATTGCACCGTGCAATGTGGAGATATTACTGTTTGTGCATTTACAATATTCATTGATTTTTGCCATTGAAAAACGTCCAGAAATGTTTGAAGCTACTGACTGAATGAAAGGAGCTGGCATCTCACTCTCTTTGAATCTTCTTTATCATGCTAGGATTAACAGGAAAAAGCTAAAAATTTCAGAATTGCACCGTGCAATGTGGAGATATTACTGTTTGTGCATTTACAATATTCATTGATTTTTGCCATTGAAAAACATGTTTTTCATATACCAGAAATGTTTGAAGCTACTGACTGAATGAAAGGAGCTGGCATCTCACTCTCTTTGAATCTTCTTTATCATGCTAGGATTAGCAGGAAAAAGCAAAAAATTTCAGAATTGCACCGTGCAATGTGGAGATATTACTGTTTGTGCATTTACAATATTCATTGATTTTTGCCATTGAAAAACGTCCAGAAATGTTTGAAGCTACTGACTGAATGAAAGGAGCTGGCATCTCACTCTCTTTGAATCTTCTTTATCATGCTAGGATTAACAGGAAAAAGCTAAAAATTTCAGAATTGCACCGTGCAATGTGGAGATATTACTGTTTGTGCATTTACAATATTCATTGATTTTTGCCATTGAAAAACGTCCAGAAATGTTTGAAGCTACTGACTGAATGAAAGGAGCTGGCATCTCACTCTCTTTGAATCTTCTTTATCATGCTAGGATTAACAGGAAAAAGCTAAAAATTTCAGAATTGCACCGTGCAATGTGGAGATATTACTGTTTGTGCATTTACAATATTCATTGATTTTTGCCATTGAAAAACGTCCAGAAATGTTTGAAGCTACTGACTGAATGAAAGGAGCTGGCATCTCACTCTCTTTGAATCTTCTTTATCATGCTAGGATTAGCAGGAAAAAGCAAAAAATTTCAGAATTGCACCGTGCAATGTGGAGATATTACTGTTTGTGCATTTACAATATTCATTGATTTTTGCCATTGAAAAACGTCCAGAAATGTTTGAAGCTACTGACTGAATGAAAGGAGCTGGCATCTCACTCTCTTTGAATCTTCTTTATCATGCTAGGATTAACAGGAAAAAGCTAAAAATTTCAGAATTGCACCGTGCAATGTGGAGATATTACTGTTTGTGCATTTACAATATTCATTGATTTTTGCCATTGAAAAACGTCCAGAAATGTTTGAAGCTACTGACTGAATGAAAGGAGCTGGCATCTCACTCTCTTTGAATCTTCTTTATCATGCTAGGATTAGCAGGAAAAAGCAAAAAATTTC
>NW_027370265.1:0-37078 GCF_046119375.1 Phyllobates terribilis
CACGTTATATAGTGGCGGCGGTACCTCTCCTTCCTCTGACAGGGAGCCGCTCCGTTCCCCCTGCTTCCAGCTGCTGAGTGCCGCCGGTGCTGAGGTCCGTTCCAGCTACCCCCGCTGTGCCGCTCTGCTGTGTATGTTTCTGTGGTGCCTGGACCCTGCAGACCCCTGTGGCTGCCTCCCCCTCCTGTGACAGCGCCGCTGCGCTTTGATTTTTGCCTCTGGTCCCCCGCTGCATCAGCCCCGCTGCCCTCCACTCTCACACACTTCCAATCAGCTGATATACTTTAAATCTCCCGCCCCCTGCTGCAGCGTAGCTCAGCACTGCTGTCCATGGTGCTGATCAAATTCTCCTGCCCTCTGCTGCGGCGTCGCTCTGCACTGCTGTCCATGGTGCTGATCTGAACTGCTGTCCATGGTGCTGATCTTGTATTGGTCTGTACTGCTGTCCATGGTGCTGATCTTGTATTAGTCTGTGCTGCTGTCCATGGTGCTGATCTGAACTGCTGTCCATGGTGCTGATCTTATATTAGTCTGTACTGCTGTCCATGGTGCTGAACTTATACCAGTCAATTTCTCCTGCCTCCTGCTGCAGCGTCGCTTTGAACTGCTGTCCAAGGTGCTGATTCTATATTAATACTGATACAGAGGTTTATTAAACTCCAAACGGTGTAATATCATTTTGACTGCGAGACTTGACTCTGAGGGGAGGGGGGGGATAGAAGGATCTGTTTCTGCCCTCATATATATACCCTGTGTCTACGCTACTTGATATATATATAACAGTTGGTGCCCATGGAACTCTACAGATTTGCAAGCCTCCATAATAATTAGTTTCATGTTAAGAACTATATGTGCCTTTTATTTTTATCCCTCAGGTCAATTTCATTATTTTTTTTTTTTTTTTTTTTTGTTACTTTTGATTGTAATTCATATTTTAAGGATTGCATTTTAGGGGGTACATAATTTTGCAGTTTTTAAGGGTATTGATTGTCTCTTGTTGGACTGATATTTGTTTAACGCAAATTTCTTCTAGCCATTGTTCCCAGTCATTTTGCAACCCTAAAGTCTTTTGTCCACCCTTTAGGTTAAATATTTCTAGTGCCATTTTAGTGTTTTTTCTATAAATATATACCCATAGGTCTGATATTTTATAATGGCGGCTAATAAAAAAAATACCCAAAAGTCTTTGGAAGCTCCCCTTAAAACTAGTGCGGTTAGAGCGAAGTCCTCCCAACGCTTTTCATTTTCAAACCCATCAGAAGATGCTGTCAATACTGTCAGTCCACTTAAGTCCAGATCACCTCATAGAAATCTGGAAGACAGACAGAGTTCTAAAATAAACTCTCCCACCAAAGAATCTTCTAAAAGTCTATTATCTCCAAAACCACAGAGAATTCCTGATGCTAAACCTGCCCCTTCTACCGTAGTTAAAGAAAAAAAAGTGGAAGAGATGGATATTTCCATCTCATCAAAGAGAAGGGACCCAGGAGCCTGGAGCAACAAGTATTCTTCACTGGCTACGAGTTCGGAGGAGGAATCCTCGGACACGTCTCCTAATCCTAGTCCAGATAAGAGACGTGCTAAAAAGGACTTTTCCCCTTCGTCCCCAGACCCTACGCTTAGTGTCCCGGTCAAAATGCCCATTTCACAAGAGTTGGGAAATACTGACCTTGGTTCATATCTGGACAATCTTTTAAAGACGATTGACAGAAATATGAAACTGGGCTTCGAGAAACAGGTAGACACTATGAAATCTACTTTGGAAGCTTTTGGTCTTAAATTGGAGGAAAACACTAAAAGACTTGAAACGGTGGAGGGAAAGGTAGAGTCTGTCTCTTCTGATAATCTAGAAATTAAATCTGAACTTAAAAGACTCAGATTAAAAGTTGCGGATTTGGAGGATAGGAGTAGGAGAAATAATTTGAAGATTAGGGGCATATCTGAGGATGTTTCTCCCTCAGATATCTCGGCTTTTCTCAAAGACTTATTTCACAAGACAATCCCATCCCTTTCTGAGCAGGATCTTATCATTGATAGAGCCCATCGCTTATTTCGTCCGACCTCCATTTCCTCGGATCTTCCTAGGGATGTAATAGCTAGGTTACATTTCTTCTCGACCAAAGAGAGAATCTTGAATTATATCAGGGAAAATAGGACTTTTCCAGAGCCTTTCTCGCACCTAAAAATCTTCTCCGATTTTTCCAAAGAAACCATGGATGCAAGAAGGTCATACAAATTGACCACAGATAGACTGAGGGATATGAATATCCCATATAGGTGGGGCTTTCCAGTAAAGTTGCTGATTTTCTTTAACCGGAAAACATTCACTCTTACAGATCCTGATGAAGGCCCTAAATTTTTTGATTTTATAAAAGACATTTCCTACAAAGTTACAAAGGCACCTCACCGCTGAAATGATAAACACTACTCCCTCGGGAGCCCTCTTTAAAAATAATCTCATTTTATCACCTCACCTAACATGCTATAATAAATTTATCATTCTTCTTTATATTTAGCCTTCATGGTTTGTCCACATTATTTTTCCCCCCAATCTGAGGGAGAACCTTTTCGGTGAAGGTTCCCTCAGGAGATTTTTTGATTCGTTTTTTTTTCTTTTTCTTTGAATATTTGGTTACTGTTATTACTATCTTTGAATTAATATTAGAGATATTGTATTCCAGCTTTGATTGTCGGTTGATTTTTATTTTTTGGGAATTTGTTGGACCAACTGACCCCTCTCCTTTTGACTTACTTTAATTATTAATTTACATATGCCTATCAAGATCATCACCTATAATGTAAGAGGCCTAAACAGTCCCAATAAGAGATTCTCCCTTTGGAGGGAATTGGGTCATCTTGGTGCTGATGTTGCGTGTCTTCAGGAGACAAGGTTTGCCGAGGGAAAACACCCTACCTTCACCCACAAACGCTACCCTCATATATTTGAATCCACTAGCGACCGGAAAAAAGCCGGTGTAGCTACAGTGATCAGAGATTCTGTCCCATTTGAGTTTTTAGATCAGCATAGAGATGTCAATGGAAGGTTCCACATATTGCTCTGTAAACTGAATAATCATGAGTGCACTGTTGTTAACCTATACGCCCCAAATAAAAAGCAAATACCCTTTTTGAATAAGGTTTTTAGAAAGGTTGAAGAGGTTAGGAGAGGCGAATTGATTTTTTTGGGAGACTTCAACATGGTCCCGGACGGGCATATGGACTCTTCCTCCCCCAGCCGTCATTTATACCCGACACTAAACAATTGGCTTTATAAAAATGAACTATTTGATACATTTAGATGTCTGCAAACTACCTCCAAAGAATTCTCCCATTTTTCGGACGCGCATCAAACGGCCTCTAGAATTGACTTAATAATAACTGACGTTTTTTCTTTACCCAAATTCTCTAACGTATCTATAGGCCTTAGGTCTCTATCAGATCATGCCCCTACGTCATGTGAAATTCATATTGGTCCTCTTATTAAAAATGGATTTCTTTGGAAATGTAGATCTTCACTTATTCATAACCCCAAAAACAAAAAAATTATTGAAAAAGCTATTTCTGATTATTTTAGGGAGAACGATACCCCAGATTTATCTAATCCCTTCTCCAGCTGGTGCGCTCACAAGGCCGTCCTTCGTGGTGTACTAATGCAGATATCCTCATCTGAAAAAAAAGAAAAAAGATCAAAAATTAATTCTCTTCAAAAACTGATTAGGGAAAAAGAATTAGAGCAAATTAATCTTCCTTCCCCTTCCCCAATAATTCAAAAAGAACTCTCAAATTTAAGGGTAGAGCTAAAATCAGAAATTTCTTCCTCCTATGATGCAATTATTCGGAAATCAAAATTTAATTACTATGCGGCTCTAAATAAACCTACCCGCTTTATGGCCCGCCTAGTCAAATGTAAAAGAGCAATTAATAGAATAGATAAAATAAAAAACAATAGTGGAATAACATTTTGCCACCCTAAAGATATAGTGAACCAGTTTGCAAATTTTTACAAAAAACTCTACAACATCAAAACTGATCCTCTAATTTCCCATCCTCACCCAGATGCAATCAACAAATTTTTATCCTCCATTAACCTACCGAAATTGAGCCCTCTGGATCACGAGTCATTGAATAAGCCTTTTTCTAACCTTGAAATTATTAACACAATAAAGCAACTTAAAGATTTCAAGGCTCCGGGTCCAGATGGGTTCATCAATGAGTATTATAAAACTTTTTGTGACCTACTTTCTTCCCCTCTCACGAAAATTTTCAATCATGCTTCCTCAATAAGCTCCTTCCCCTCAGAAATGCTGGAAGCCACCATTACCCTAATACCCAAGTCTAAGGACGAGAGAGATAATGTTAAAAATTATAGGCCCATTTCGCTAATTAACACTGATATTAAGATATATTCGAAAATTCTGGCCAATCGTTTATCGACTATACTCCCATCTCTCATCAACGACGATCAGATTGGCTTCGTTGGTGGGAGGCAAGCAACTGATGGCTCTAGAAGACTTCTGAATATTATTAAGGTGATAAATACGGCGAAACTCCCAACTTCATTGCTTGCTTTAGACGCTGAAAAAGCTTTCGACAGGTTAAATTGGCTATACCTTAAACTCACCCTTATTAAATTCGGTTTTGATAACAAATTTCTCTCTTCAATTATGGCCCTCTATTCTAACCCCCAAGCAAAAATTTATGTTAACAATTATCTCTCCAATCCAATCCCTATCACAAATGGTACTAGACAGGGTTGCCCACTTTCCCCCCTTCTCTTTGTCCTGGCTATGGAGCCTTTGGCACAGAGGATTAGAGAAAACACTGACATTAGGGGGATTTCTACCCCATCTCGAGAATTTAAAATTGGCCTCTTTGCAGATGATGTTATGCTTTCCTTGCTGGACCCAGTAAATTCGGTTGCGGAAGTTTCGAAGGTTCTAGAACTATTCTCTCAGATTTCTTATTTTAAGATCAATAATGAGAAGTCTAAACTTTTAAACATTAATCTGGACCGTCAGACGAGAGAGGTTTTACACTCGAGATTTTCCTTCGGTCTGGCTAAACGCAATCTGACTTATTTGGGGATCAGTATTGGTAAAACTATTAACTCAACAATTTCTGACAACCTGGTTCTGATTGAGGATATCGTCCGTGGAGATTTGATGGAATTTTTGAAAAGAGATTTGTCATGGTGGGGTAGAGTCCTCTCTATTAAAATGTTTGTTCTACCCAAAATCTTGTATTTTTTCCGCAACTTACCTTTAACTATTTCTCACATCTTTATTCAAAAAATTCAAAATCAGATTAATTCCTATGTCTGGGATAATAAACGTGCGAGGATATCTGCAGATATATTGTACAAGAATAAGTGCAACGGAGGTCTGAGCCACCCTAATATTTCCGCTTACTATTTGGCAAACCTCATCAAACAGAGCAGTAATTGGTTTAATTCTGACAGTCCCCCAGCTTGGATGACTCTGGAGACCTTCTTAAATAATGGTTCTTCTCCCCGTGAATTGTTACTTAGGCATCTCTTTAAACAGTGCACTCATGATTCTTCCCATCCTATTTTCCAGGCGATTATTGACGCCTGGAAAAAAATCGCCAAAAGAAAGAAAAAGAGTCCCCTAAGAGATTCTGATAGGGATAAGTTTTCTTTTGTCAAAAACTTTCCAATTGGTTTTGTTGCTGATCTGTATAACTCTTCCATTCCAGATCAGTGGGACAATAAAGGGTTAAGGAAAATTGGAGACTTCTATGAAGCTTCTGCCTTTATTCCTTTCCAAACTCTTAAAAAAAGATTCAACTTACCTTCCTCTGATTTCTTTTTATACTCTCATTTAAAGAGCATTATTCTGGAATTTATTTCTGGTAAACTTATTGTTTCTGAAACCTCAGTGAACCTGTTAAGCAACCCATCCCACAAAATTTTTTGGAGCCTGAGACACATATATAACAGCTTCAATAATGATCTTTCCTTCCAAAAACACCTCTACATGATACGCTGGGAAAAAGATCTAAAACTCAATTTCCAATCCGATCAATGGGAGAGTGCTGTTCTTTTTTCTCAGGCCTCTAATATATCTATGCCCTTACAAGAGGCTTACTTCAAAATTCTAACCAGATGGTATTACACTCCAATCAGGCTTCACCATATAAAGCCCAGCAACTCTCCCCTTTGTTGGAGGGAGTGCGGCCTTAGGGGAGATCTTTTACATCTCTTTTGGAGCTGCCCTAAAATCCGGAATCTATGGGCTCAGATCTCTTCTTTGGTAGATGACCTTTTAGGCAGACCTGTAGTATTGACCCCTCAAATGGCTTTACTATCCTTAGATCTTGAACCATATAAGTCGTTTGAAAGATCTTTGGTGATTCACTTATTTTCAGTGTGTAAGAACGCATTGGCTTTTTATTGGAGAAAGTCATATGTCCCCACTTTGGAGGACTTAGTTGATAAGATGAATCTCCATAGAATATTTGAACTCAGATTTGCCCTTATCAACAATAATTTACTTAAATTTTCTAGGAAGTGGGATATTTGGCTCACTAAATTCCCTCAACCCTCTTATAACGCTGGAACATCTTAATGTGTGTCGTGTTTAGCTCATTAATATGTTTAATTTTTGCTAATGATAGTAATGTGTTTAAAGTGTTCAAATTTCTGTATTATCGTATATACTATTTGACGAACAAATTTCTCCCATCTTTCCTGATTATCCATTCCCGTTTGTTCCCTTTCCCTTTCCCTTCCCTCAGAATTTTTCCCTTATTATGAATATTCTTTTGTCACTACTTTTATGCTACGTGTGTTATTCCCCTGTTAAATTGTTTATTAAAAATAAAAAAAATATGGTAAAACAAACATTTCTGGTATATGAAAAACATGTTTTTCAATGGCAAAAATCAATGAATATTGTAAATGCACAAACAGTAATATCTCCACATTGCACGGTGCAATTCTGAAATTTTTAGCTTTTTCCTGTTAATCCTAGCATGATAAAGAAGATTCAAAGAGAGTGAGATGCCAGCTCCTTTCATTCAGTCAGTAGCTTCAAACATTTCTGGACGTTTTTCAATGGCAAAAATCAATGAATATTGTAAATGCACAAACAGTAATATCTCCACATTGCACGGTGCAATTCTGAAATTTTTAGCTTTTTCCTGTTAATCCTAGCATGATAAAGAAGATTCAAAGAGAGTGAGATGCCAGCTCCTTTCATTCAGTCAGTAGCTTCAAACATTTCTGGTATATGAAAAACATGTTTTTCAATGGCAAAAATCAATGAATATTGTAAATGCACAAACAGTAATATCTCCACATTGCACGGTGCAATTCTGAAATTTTTTGCTTTTTCCTGCTAATCCTAGCATGATAAAGAAGATTCAAAGAGAGTGAGATGCCAGCTCCTTTCATTCAGTCAGTAGCTTCAAACATTTCTGGACGTTTTTCAATGGCAAAAATCAATGAATATTGTAAATGCACAAACAGTAATATCTCCACATTGCACGGTGCAATTCTGAAATTTTTAGCTTTTTCCTGTTAATCCTAGCATGATAAAGAAGATTCAAAGAGAGTGAGATGCCAGCTCCTTTCATTCAGTCAGTAGCTTCAAACATTTCTGGTATATGAAAAACATGTTTTTCAATGGCAAAAATCAATGAATATTGTAAATGCACAAACAGTAATATCTCCACATTGCACGGTGCAATTCTGAAATTTTTAGCTTTTTCCTGTTAATCCTAGCATGATAAAGAAGATTCAAAGAGAGTGAGATGCCAGCTCCTTTCATTCAGTCAGTAGCTTCAAACATTTCTGGTATATGAAAAACATGTTTTTCAATGGCAAAAATCAATGAATATTGTAAATGCACAAACAGTAATATCTCCACATTGCACGGTGCAATTCTGAAATTTTTAGCTTTTTCCTGTTAATCCTAGCATGATAAAGAAGATTCAAAGAGAGTGAGATGCCAGCTCCTTTCATTCAGTCAGTAGCTTCAAACATTTCTGGACGTTTTTCAATGGCAAAAATCAATGAATATTGTAAATGCACAAACAGTAATATCTCCACATTGCACGGTGCAATTCTGAAATTTTTAGCTTTTTCCTGTTAATCCTAGCATGATAAAGAAGATTCAAAGAGAGTGAGATGCCAGCTCCTTTCATTCAGTCAGTAGCTTCAAACATTTCTGGTATATGAAAAACATGTTTTTCAATGGCAAAAATCAATGAATATTGTAAATGCACAAACAGTAATATCTCCACATTGCACGGTGCAATTCTGAAATTTTTAGCTTTTTCCTGTTAATCCTAGCATGATAAAGAAGATTCAAAGAGAGTGAGATGCCAGCTCCTTTCATTCAGTCAGTAGCTTCAAACATTTCTGGTATATGAAAAACATGTTTTTCAATGGCAAAAATCAATGAATATTGTAAATGCACAAACAGTAATATCTCCACATTGCACGGTGCAATTCTGAAATTTTTTGCTTTTTCCTGCTAATCCTAGCATGATAAAGAAGATTCAAAGAGAGTGAGATGCCAGCTCCTTTCATTCAGTCAGTAGCTTCAAACATTTCTGGACGTTTTTCAATGGCAAAAATCAATGAATATTGTAAATGCACAAACAGTAATATCTCCACATTGCACGGTGCAATTCTGAAATTTTTAGCTTTTTCCTGTTAATCCTAGCATGATAAAGAAGATTCAAAGAGAGTGAGATGCCAGCTCCTTTCATTCAGTCAGTAGCTTCAAACATTTCTGGTATATGAAAAACATGTTTTTCAATGGCAAAAATCAATGAATATTGTAAATGCACAAACAGTAATATCTCCACATTGCACGGTGCAATTCTGAAATTTTTAGCTTTTTCCTGTTAATCCTAGCATGATAAAGAAGATTCAAAGAGAGTGAGATGCCAGCTCCTTTCATTCAGTCAGTAGCTTCAAACATTTCTGGACGTTTTTCAATGGCAAAAATCAATGAATATTGTAAATGCACAAACAGTAATATCTCCACATTGCACGGTGCAATTCTGAAATTTTTAGCTTTTTCCTGTTAATCCTAGCATGATAAAGAAGATTCAAAGAGAGTGAGATGCCAGCTCCTTTCATTCAGTCAGTAGCTTCAAACATTTCTGGTATATGAAAAACATGTTTTTCAATGGCAAAAATCAATGAATATTGTAAATGCACAAACAGTAATATCTCCACATTGCACGGTGCAATTCTGAAATTTTTAGCTTTTTCCTGTTAATCCTAGCATGATAAAGAAGATTCAAAGAGAGTGAGATGCCAGCTCCTTTCATTCAGTCAGTAGCTTCAAACATTTCTGGACGTTTTTCAATGGCAAAAATCAATGAATATTGTAAATGCACAAACAGTAATATCTCCACATTGCACGGTGCAATTCTGAAATTTTTTGCTTTTTCCTGTTAATCCTAGCATGATAAAGAAGATTCAAAGATAGTGAGATGCCAGCTCCTTTCATTCAGTCAGTAGCTTCAAACATTTCTGGTATATGAAAAACATGTTTTTCAATGGCAAAAATCAATGAATATTGTAAATGCACAAACAGTAATATCTCCACATTGCACGGTGCAATTCTGAAATTTTTAGCTTTTTCCTGTTAATCCTAGCATGATAAAGAAGATTCAAAGAGAGTGAGATGCCAGCTCCTTTCATTCAGTCAGTAGCTTCAAACATTTCTGGTATATGAAAAACATGTTTTTCAATGGCAAAAATCAATGAATATTGTAAATGCACAAACAGTAATATCTCCACATTGCACGGTGCAATTCTGAAATTTTTAACTTTTTCCTGTTAATCCTAGCATGATAAAGAAGATTCAAAGAGAGTGAGATGCCAGCTCCTTTCATTCAGTCAGTAGCTTCAAACATTTCTGGTATATGAAAAACATGTTTTTCAATGGCAAAAATCAATGAATATTGTAAATGCACAAACAGTAATATCTCCACATTGCACGGTGCAATTCTGAAATTTTTAGCTTTTTCCTGCTAATCCTAGCATGATAAAGAAGATTCAAAGAGAGTGAGATGCCAGCTCCTTTCATTCAGTCAGTAGCTTCAAACATTTCTGGACGTTTTTCAATGGCAAAAATCAATGAATGTTGTAAATGCACAAACAGTAATATCTCCACATTGCACGGTGCAATTCTGAAATTTTTAGCTTTTTCCTGTTAATCCTAGCATGATAAAGAAGATTCAAAGAGAGTGAGATGCCAGCTCCTTTCATTCAGTCAGTAGCTTCAAACATTTCTGGACGTTTTTCAATGGCAAAAATCAATGAATATTGTAAATGCACAAACAGTAATATCTCCACATTGCACGGTGCAATTCTGAAATTTTTAGCTTTTTCCTGTTAATCCTAGCATGATAAAGAAGATTCAAAGAGAGTGAGATGCCAGCTCCTTTCATTCAGTCAGTAGCTTCAAACATTTCTGGTATATGAAAAACATGTTTTTCAATGGCAAAAATCAATGAATATTGTAAATGCACAAACAGTAATATCTCCACATTGCACGGTGCAATTCTGAAATTTTTAGCTTTTTCCTGTTAATCCTAGCATGATAAAGAAGATTCAAAGAGAGTGAGATGCCAGCTCCTTTCATTCAGTCAGTAGCTTCAAACATTTCTGGACGTTTTTCAATGGCAAAAATCAATGAATATTGTAAATGCACAAACAGTAATATCTCCACATTGCACGGTGCAATTCTGAAATTTTTAGCTTTTTCCTGTTAATCCTAGCATGATAAAGAAGATTCAAAGAGAGTGAGATGCCAGCTCCTTTCATTCAGTCAGTAGCTTCAAACATTTCTGGTATATGAAAAACATGTTTTTCAATGGCAAAAATCAATGAATATTGTAAATGCACAAACAGTAATATCTCCACATTGCACGGTGCAATTCTGAAATTTTTAGCTTTTTCCTGTTAATCCTAGCATGATAAAGAAGATTCAAAGAGAGTGAGATGCCAGCTCCTTTCATTCAGTCAGTAGCTTCAAACATTTCTGGACGTTTTTCAATGGCAAAAATCAATGAATATTGTAAATGCACAAACAGTAATATCTCCACATTGCACGGTGCAATTCTGAAATTTTTTGCTTTTTCCTGTTAATCCTAGCATGATAAAGAAGATTCAAAGAGAGTGAGATGCCAGCTCCTTTCATTCAGTCAGTAGCTTCAAACATTTCTGGTATATGAAAAACATGTTTTTCAATGGCAAAAATCAATGAATATTGTAAATGCACAAACAGTAATATCTCCACATTGCACGGTGCAATTCTGAAATTTTTAGCTTTTTCCTGTTAATCCTAGCATGATAAAGAAGATTCAAAGAGAGTGAGATGCCAGCTCCTTTCATTCAGTCAGTAGCTTCAAACATTTCTGGTATTTGAAAAACATGTTTTTCAATGGCAAAAATCAATGAATATTGTAAATGCACAAACAGTAATATCTCCACATTGCACGGTGCAATTCTGAAATTTTTTGCTTTTTCCTGTTAATCCTAGCATGATAAAGAAGATTCAAAGAGAGTGAGATGCCAGCTCCTTTCATTCAGTCAGTAGCTTCAAACATTTCTGGACGTTTTTCAATGGCAAAAATCAATGAATATTGTAAATGCACAAACAGTAATATCTCCACATTGCACGGTGCAATTCTGAAATTTTTAGCTTTTTCCTGTTAATCCTAGCATGATAAAGAAGATTCAAAGAGAGTGAGATGCCAGCTCCTTTCATTCAGTCAGTAGCTTCAAACATTTCTGGACGTTTTTCAATGGCAAAAATCAATGAATATTGTAAATGCACAAACAGTAATATCTCCACATTGCACGGTGCAATTCTGAAATTTTTAGCTTTTTCCTGTTAATCCTAGCATGATAAAGAAGATTCAAAGAGAGTGAGATGCCAGCTCCTTTCATTCAGTCAGTAGCTTCAAACATTTCTGGTATATGAAAAACATGTTTTTCAATGGCAAAAATCAATGAATATTGTAAATGCACAAACAGTAATATCTCCACATTGCACGGTGCAATTCTGAAATTTTTAGCTTTTTCCTGTTAATCCTAGCATGATAAAGAAGATTCAAAGAGAGTGAGATGCCAGCTCCTTTCATTCAGTCAGTAGCTTCAAACATTTCTGGTATATGAAAAACATGTTTTTCAATGGCAAAAATCAATGAATATTGTAAATGCACAAACAGTAATATCTCCACATTGCACGGTGCAATTCTGAAATTTTTAGCTTTTTCCTGTTAATCCTAGCATGATAAAGAAGATTCAAAGAGAGTGAGATGCCAGCTCCTTTCATTCAGTCAGTAGCTTCAAACATTTCTGGTATATGAAAAACATGTTTTTCAATGGCAAAAATCAATGAATATTGTAAATGCACAAACAGTAATATCTCCACATTGCACGGTGCAATTCTGAAATTTTTAGCTTTTTCCTGTTAATCCTAGCATGATAAAGAAGATTCAAAGAGAGTGAGATGCCAGCTCCTTTCATTCAGTCAGTAGCTTCAAACATTTCTGGTATATGAAAAACATGTTTTTCAATGGCAAAAATCAATGAATATTGTAAATGCACAAACAGTAATATCTCCACATTGCACGGTGCAATTCTGAAATTTTTAGCTTTTTCCTGTTAATCCTAGCATGATAAAGAAGATTCAAAGAGAGTGAGATGCCAGCTCCTTTCATTCAGTCAGTAGCTTCAAACATTTCTGGTATATGAAAAACATGTTTTTCAATGGCAAAAATCAATGAATATTGTAAATGCACAAACAGTAATATCTCCACATTGCACGGTGCAATTCTGAAATTTTTAGCTTTTTCCTGCTAATCCTAGCATGATAAAGAAGATTCAAAGAGAGTGAGATGCCAGCTCCTTTCATTCAGTCAGTAGCTTCAAACATTTCTGGACGTTTTTCAATGGCAAAAATCAATGAATGTTGTAAATGCACAAACAGTAATATCTCCACATTGCACGGTGCAATTCTGAAATTTTTAGCTTTTTCCTGTTAATCCTAGCATGATAAAGAAGATTCAAAGAGAGTGAGATGCCAGCTCCTTTCATTCAGTCAGTAGCTTCAAACATTTCTGGACGTTTTTCAATGGCAAAAATCAATGAATATTGTAAATGCACAAACAGTAATATCTCCACATTGCACGGTGCAATTCTGAAATTTTTAGCTTTTTCCTGTTAATCCTAGCATGATAAAGAAGATTCAAAGAGAGTGAGATGCCAGCTCCTTTCATTCAGTCAGTAGCTTCAAACATTTCTGGTATATGAAAAACATGTTTTTCAATGGCAAAAATCAATGAATATTGTAAATGCACAAACAGTAATATCTCCACATTGCACGGTGCAATTCTGAAATTTTTTGCTTTTTCCTGCTAATCCTAGCATGATAAAGAAGATTCAAAGAGAGTGAGATGCCAGCTCCTTTCATTCAGTCAGTAGCTTCAAACATTTCTGGACGTTTTTCAATGGCAAAAATCAATGAATATTGTAAATGCACAAACAGTAATATCTCCACATTGCACGGTGCAATTCTGAAATTTTTAGCTTTTTCCTGTTAATCCTAGCATGATAAAGAAGATTCAAAGAGAGTGAGATGCCAGCTCCTTTCATTCAGTCAGTAGCTTCAAACATTTCTGGTATATGAAAAACATGTTTTTCAATGGCAAAAATCAATGAATATTGTAAATGCACAAACAGTAATATCTCCACATTGCACGGTGCAATTCTGAAATTTTTAGCTTTTTCCTGTTAATCCTAGCATGATAAAGAAGATTCAAAGAGAGTGAGATGCCAGCTCCTTTCATTCAGTCAGTAGCTTCAAACATTTCTGGTATATGAAAAACATGTTTTTCAATGGCAAAAATCAATGAATATTGTAAATGCACAAACAGTAATATCTCCACATTGCACGGTGCAATTCTGAAATTTTTAGCTTTTTCCTGTTAATCCTAGCATGATAAAGAAGATTCAAAGAGAGTGAGATGCCAGCTCCTTTCATTCAGTCAGTAGCTTCAAACATTTCTGGTATATGAAAAACATGTTTTTCAATGGCAAAAATCAATGAATATTGTAAATGCACAAACAGTAATATCTCCACATTGCACGGTGCAATTCTGAAATTTTTAGCTTTTTCCTGTTAATCCTAGCATGATAAAGAAGATTCAAAGAGAGTGAGATGCCAGCTCCTTTCATTCAGTCAGTAGCTTCAAACATTTCTGGTATATGAAAAACATGTTTTTCAATGGCAAAAATCAATGAATATTGTAAATGCACAAACAGTAATATCTCCACATTGCACGGTGCAATTCTGAAATTTTTAGCTTTTTCCTGCTAATCCTAGCATGATAAAGAAGATTCAAAGAGAGTGAGATGCCAGCTCCTTTCATTCAGTCAGTAGCTTCAAACATTTCTGGTATATGAAAAACATGTTTTTCAATGGCAAAAATCAATGAATATTGTAAATGCACAAACAGTAATATCTCCACATTGCACGGTGCAATTCTGAAATTTTTAGCTTTTTCCTGTTAATCCTAGCATGATAAAGAAGATTCAAAGAGAGTGAGATGCCAGCTCCTTTCATTCAGTCAGTAGCTTCAAACATTTCTGGTATATGAAAAACATGTTTTTCAATGGCAAAAATCAATGAATATTGTAAATGCACAAACAGTAATATCTCCACATTGCACGGAAATTTTTAGCTTTTTCCTGTTAATCCTAGCATGATAAAGAAGATTCAAAGAGAGTGAGATGCCAGCTCCTTTCATTCAGTCAGTAGCTTCAAACATTTCTGGTATATGAAAAACGTTTTTCAATGGCAAAAATCAATGAATATTGTAAATGCACAAACAGTAATATCTCCACATTGCACGGTGCAATTCTGAAATTTTTTGCTTTTTCTGTTAATCCTAGCATGATAAAGAAGATTCAAAGAGAGTGAGATGCCAGCTCCTTTCATTCAGTCAGTAGCTTCAAACATTTCTGGACGTTTTTCAATGGCAAAAATCAATGAATATTGTAAATGCACAAACAGTAATATCTCCACATTGCACGGTGCAATTCTGAAATTTTTAGCTTTTTCCTGTTAATCCTAGCATGATAAAGAAGATTCAAAGAGAGTGAGATGCCAGCTCCTTTCATTCAGTCAGTAGCTTCAAACATTTCTGGTATATGAAAAAACGTTTTTCAATGGCAAAAATCAATGAATATTGTAAATGCACAAACAGTAATATCTCCACATTGCACGGTGCAATTCTGAAATTTTTAGCTTTTTCCTGTTAATCCTAGCATGATAAAGAAGATTCAAAGAGAGTGAGATGCCAGCTCCTTTCATTCAGTCAGTAGCTTCAAACATTTCTGGTATATGAAAAACATGTTTTTCAATGGCAAAAATCAATGAATATTGTAAATGCACAAACAGTAATATCTCCACATTGCACGGTGCAATTCTGAAATTTTTAGCTTTTTCCTGTTAATCCTAGCATGATAAAGAAGATTCAAAGAGAGTGAGATGCCAGCTCCTTTCATTCAGTCAGTAGCTTCAAACATTTCTGGTATATGAAAAACATGTTTTTCAATGGCAAAAATCAATGAATATTGTAAATGCACAAACAGTAATATCTCCACATTGCACGGTGCAATTCTGAAATTTTTAGCTTTTTCCTGTTAATCCTAGCATGATAAAGAAGATTCAAAGAGAGTGAGATGCCAGCTCCTTTCATTCAGTCAGTAGCTTCAAACATTTCTGGTATATGAAAAACATGTTTTTCAATGGCAAAAATCAATGAATATTGTAAATGCACAAACAGTAATATCTCCACATTGCACGGTGCAATTCTGAAATTTTTAGCTTTTTCCTGTTAATCCTAGCATGATAAAGAAGATTCAAAGAGAGTGAGATGCCAGCTCCTTTCATTCAGTCAGTAGCTTCAAACATTTCTGGTATATGAAAAACATGTTTTTCAATGGCAAAAATCAATGAATATTGTAAATGCACAAACAGTAATATCTCCACATTGCACGGTGCAATTCTGAAATTTTTAGCTTTTTCCTGTTAATCCTAGCATGATAAAGAAGATTCAAAGAGAGTGAGATGCCAGCTCCTTTCATTCAGTCAGTAGCTTCAAACATTTCTGGTATATGAAAAACATGTTTTTCAATGGCAAAAATCAATGAATATTGTAAATGCACAAACAGTAATATCTCCACATTGCACGGTGCAATTCTGAAATTTTTAGCTTTTTCCTGCTAATCCTAGCATGATAAAGAAGATTCAAAGAGAGTGAGATGCCAGCTCCTTTCATTCAGTCAGTAGCTTCAAACATTTCTGGACGTTTTTCAATGGCAAAAATCAATGAATGTTGTAAATGCACAAACAGTAATATCTCCACATTGCACGGTGCAATTCTGAAATTTTTAGCTTTTTCCTGTTAATCCTAGCATGATAAAGAAGATTCAAAGAGAGTGAGATGCCAGCTCCTTTCATTCAGTCAGTAGCTTCAAACATTTCTGGAGAACAGTTTTTCAATGGCAAAAATCAATGAATATTGTAAATGCACAAACAGTAATATCTCCACATTGCACGGTGCAATTCTGAAATTTTTAGCTTTTTCCTGTTAATCCTAGCATGATAAAGAAGATTCAAAGAGAGTGAGATGCCAGCTCCTTTCATTCAGTCAGTAGCTTCAAACATTTCTGGTATATGAAAAACATGTTTTTCAATGGCAAAAATCAATGAATATTGTAAATGCACAAACAGTAATATCTCCACATTGCACGGTGCAATTCTGAAATTTTTTGCTTTTTCCTGCTAATCCTAGCATGATAAAGAAGATTCAAAGAGAGTGAGATGCCAGCTCCTTTCATTCAGTCAGTAGCTTCAAACATTTCTGGACGTTTTTCAATGGCAAAAATCAATGAATATTGTAAATGCACAAACAGTAATATCTCCACATTGCACGGTGCAATTCTGAAATTTTTAGCTTTTTCCTGTTAATCCTAGCATGATAAAGAAGATTCAAAGAGAGTGAGATGCCAGCTCCTTTCATTCAGTCAGTAGCTTCAAACATTTCTGGTATATGAAAACATGTTTTTCAATGGCAAAAATCAATGAATATTGTAAATGCACAAACAGTAATATCTCCACATTGCACGGTGCAATTCTGAAATTTTTAGCTTTTTCCTGTTAATCCTAGCATGATAAAGAAGATTCAAAGAGAGTGAGATGCCAGCTCCTTTCATTCAGTCAGTAGCTTCAAACATTTCTGGTATATGAAAAACATGTTTTTCAATGGCAAAAATCAATGAATATTGTAAATGCACAAACAGTAATATCTCCACATTGCACGGTGCAATTCTGAAATTTTTAGCTTTTTCCTGTTAATCCTAGCATGATAAAGAAGATTCAAAGAGAGTGAGATGCCAGCTCCTTTCATTCAGTCAGTAGCTTCAAACATTTCTGGTATATGAAAAACATGTTTTTCAATGGCAAAAATCAATGAATATTGTAAATGCACAAACAGTAATATCTCCACATTGCACGGTGCAATTCTGAAATTTTTAGCTTTTTCCTGTTAATCCTAGCATGATAAAGAAGATTCAAAGAGAGTGAGATGCCAGCTCCTTTCATTCAGTCAGTAGCTTCAAACATTTCTGGTATATGAAAAACATGTTTTTCAATGGCAAAAATCAATGAATATTGTAAATGCACAAACAGTAATATCTCCACATTGCACGGTGCAATTCTGAAATTTTTAGCTTTTTCCTGCTAATCCTAGCATGATAAAGAAGATTCAAAGAGAGTGAGATGCCAGCTCCTTTCATTCAGTCAGTAGCTTCAAACATTTCTGGTATATGAAAAACATGTTTTTCAATGGCAAAAATCAATGAATATTGTAAATGCACAAACAGTAATATCTCCACATTGCACGGTGCAATTCTGAAATTTTTAGCTTTTTCCTGTTAATCCTAGCATGATAAAGAAGATTCAAAGAGAGTGAGATGCCAGCTCCTTTCATTCAGTCAGTAGCTTCAAACATTTCTGGTATATGAAAAACATGTTTTTCAATGGCAAAAATCAATGAATATTGTAAATGCACAAACAGTAATATCTCCACATTGCACGGTGCAATTCTGAAATTTTTAGCTTTTTCCTGCTAATCCTAGCATGATAAAGAAGATTCAAAGAGAGTGAGATGCCAGCTCCTTTCATTCAGTCAGTAGCTTCAAACATTTCTGGACGTTTTTCAATGGCAAAAATCAATGAATATTGTAAATGCACAAACAGTAATATCTCCACATTGCACGGTGCAATTCTGAAATTTTTTGCTTTTTCCTGTTAATCCTAGCATGATAAAGAAGATTCAAAGAGAGTGAGATGCCAGCTCCTTTCATTCAGTCAGTAGCTTCAAACATTTCTGGTATATGAAAAACATGTTTTTCAATGGCAAAAATCAATGAATATTGTAAATGCACAAACAGTAATATCTCCACATTGCACGGTGCAATTCTGAAATTTTTAGCTTTTTCCTGCTAATCCTAGCATGATAAAGAAGATTCAAAGAGAGTGAGATGCCAGCTCCTTTCATTCAGTCAGTAGCTTCAAACATTTCTGGACGTTTTTCAATGGCAAAAATCAATGAATATTGTAAATGCACAAACAGTAATATCTCCACATTGCACGGTGCAATTCTGAAATTTTTAGCTTTTTCCTGTTAATCCTAGCATGATAAAGAAGATTCAAAGAGAGTGAGATGCCAGCTCCTTTCATTCAGTCAGTAGCTTCAAACATTTCTGGTATATGAAAAACATGTTTTTCAATGGCAAAAATCAATGAATATTGTAAATGCACAAACAGTAATATCTCCACATTGCACGGTGCAATTCTGAAATTTTTAGCTTTTTCCTGTTAATCCTAGCATGATAAAGAAGATTCAAAGAGAGTGAGATGCCAGCTCCTTTCATTCAGTCAGTAGCTTCAAACATTTCTGGTATATGAAAAACATGTTTTTCAATGGCAAAAATCAATGAATATTGTAAATGCACAAACAGTAATATCTCCACATTGCACGGTGCAATTCTGAAATTTTTAGCTTTTTCCTGTTAATCCTAGCATGATAAAGAAGATTCAAAGAGAGTGAGATGCCAGCTCCTTTCATTCAGTCAGTAGCTTCAAACATTTCTGGACGTTTTTCAATGGCAAAAATCAATGAATATTGTAAATGCACAAACAGTAATATCTCCACATTGCACGGTGCAATTCTGAAATTTTTAGCTTTTTCCTGTTAATCCTAGCATGATAAAGAAGATTCAAAGAGAGTGAGATGCCAGCTCCTTTCATTCAGTCAGTAGCTTCAAACATTTCTGGTATATGAAAAACATGTTTTTCAATGGCAAAAATCAATGAATATTGTAAATGCACAAACAGTAATATCTCCACATTGCACGGTGCAATTCTGAAATTTTTAGCTTTTTCCTGTTAATCCTAGCATGATAAAGAAGATTCAAAGAGAGTGAGATGCCAGCTCCTTTCATTCAGTCAGTAGCTTCAAACATTTCTGGTATATGAAAAACATGTTTATCAATGGCAAAAATCAATGAATATTGTAAATGCACAAACAGTAATATCTCCACATTGCACGGTGCAATTCTGAAATTTTTAGCTTTTTCCTGTTAATCCTAGCATGATAAAGAAGATTCAAAGAGAGTGAGATGCCAGCTCCTTTCATTCAGTCAGTAGCTTCAAACATTTCTGGTATATGAAAAACATGATTTTCAATGGCAAAAATCAATGAATATTGTAAATGCACAAACAGTAATATCTCCACATTGCACGGTGCAATTCTGAAATTTTTAGCTTTTTCCTGTTAATCCTAGCATGATAAAGAAGATTCTCAAAGAGAGTGAGATGCCAGCTCCTTTCATTCAGTCAGTAGCTTCAAACATTTCTGGTATATGAAAAACATGTTTTTCAATGGCAAAAATCAATGAATATTGTAAATGCACAAACAGTAATATCTCCACATTGCACGGTGCAATTCTGAAATTTTTAGCTTTTTCCTGTTAATCCTAGCATGATAAAGAAGATTCAAAGAGAGTGAGATGCCAGCTCCTTTCATTCAGTCAGTAGCTTCAAACATTTCTGGACGTTTTTCAATGGCAAAAATCAATGAATATTGTAAATGCACAAACAGTAATATCTCCACATTGCACGGTGCAATTCTGAAATTTTTAGCTTTTTCCTGTTAATCCTAGCATGATAAAGAAGATTCAAAGAGAGTGAGATGCCAGCTCCTTTCATTCAGTCAGTAGCTTCAAACATTTCTGGTATATGAAAAACATGTTTTTCAATGGCAAAAATCAATGAATATTGTAAATGCACAAACAGTAATATCTCCACATTGCACGGTGCAATTCTGAAATTTTTTGCTTTTTCCTGTTAATCCTAGCATGATAAAGAAGATTCAAAGAGAGTGAGATGCCAGCTCCTTTCATTCAGTCAGTAGCTTCAAACATTTCTGGACGTTTTTCAATGGCAAAAATCAATGAATATTGTAAATGCACAAACAGTAATATCTCCACATTGCACGGTGCAATTCTGAAATTTTTAGCTTTTTCCTGTTAATCCTAGCATGATAAAGAAGATTCAAAGAGAGTGAGATGCCAGCTCCTTTCATTCAGTCAGTAGCTTCAAACATTTCTGGACGTTTTTCAATGGCAAAAATCAATGAATATTGTAAATGCACAAACAGTAATATCTCCACATTGCACGGTGCAATTCTGAAATTTTTAGCTTTTTCCTGTTAATCCTAGCATGATAAAGAAGATTCAAAGAGAGTGAGATGCCAGCTCCTTTCATTCAGTCAGTAGCTTCAAACATTTCTGGACGTTTTTCAATGGCAAAAATCAATGAATATTGTAAATGCACAAACAGTAATATCTCCACATTGCACGGTGCAATTCTGAAATTTTTAGCTTTTTCCTGTTAATCCTAGCATGATAAAGAAGATTCAAAGAGAGTGAGATGCCAGCTCCTTTCATTCAGTCAGTAGCTTCAAACATTTCTGGTATATGAAAAACATGTTTTTCAATGGCAAAAATCAATGAATATTGTAAATGCACAAACAGTAATATCTCCACATTGCACGGTGCAATTCTGAAATTTTTAGCTTTTTCCTGTTAATCCTAGCATGATAAAGAAGATTCAAAGAGAGTGAGATGCCAGCTCCTTTCATTCAGTCAGTAGCTTCAAACATTTCTGGTATATGAAAAACATGTTTATCAATGGCAAAAATCAATGAATATTGTAAATGCACAAACAGTAATATCTCCACATTGCACGGTGCAATTCTGAAATTTTTAGCTTTTTCCTGTTAATCCTAGCATGATAAAGAAGATTCAAAGAGAGTGAGATGCCAGCTCCTTTCATTCAGTCAGTAGCTTCAAACATTTCTGGTATATGAAAAACATGATTTTCAATGGCAAAAATCAATGAATATTGTAAATGCACAAACAGTAATATCTCCACATTGCACGGTGCAATTCTGAAATTTTTAGCTTTTTCCTGTTAATCCTAGCATGATAAAGAAGATTCAAAGAGAGTGAGATGCCAGCTCCTTTCATTCAGTCAGTAGCTTCAAACATTTCTGGTATATGAAAAACATGTTTTTCAATGGCAAAAATCAATGAATATTGTAAATGCACAAACAGTAATATCTCCACATTGCACGGTGCAATTCTGAAATTTTTAGCTTTTTCCTGTTAATCCTAGCATGATAAAGAAGATTCAAAGAGAGTGAGATGCCAGCTCCTTTCATTCAGTCAGTAGCTTCAAACATTTCTGGACGTTTTTCAATGGCAAAAATCAATGAATATTGTAAATGCACAAACAGTAATATCTCCACATTGCACGGTGCAATTCTGAAATTTTTAGCTTTTTCCTGTTAATCCTAGCATGATAAAGAAGATTCAAAGAGAGTGAGATGCCAGCTCCTTTCATTCAGTCAGTAGCTTCAAACATTTCTGGTATATGAAAAACATGTTTTTCAATGGCAAAAATCAATGAATATTGTAAATGCACAAACAGTAATATCTCCACATTGCACGGTGCAATTCTGAAATTTTTTGCTTTTTCCTGTTAATCCTAGCATGATAAAGAAGATTCAAAGAGAGTGAGATGCCAGCTCCTTTCATTCAGTCAGTAGCTTCAAACATTTCTGGACGTTTTTCAATGGCAAAAATCAATGAATATTGTAAATGCACAAACAGTAATATCTCCACATTGCACGGTGCAATTCTGAAATTTTTAGCTTTTTCCTGTTAATCCTAGCATGATAAAGAAGATTCAAAGAGAGTGAGATGCCAGCTCCTTTCATTCAGTCAGTAGCTTCAAACATTTCTGGACGTTTTTCAATGGCAAAAATCAATGAATATTGTAAATGCACAAACAGTAATATCTCCACATTGCACGGTGCAATTCTGAAATTTTTAGCTTTTTCCTGTTAATCCTAGCATGATAAAGAAGATTCAAAGAGAGTGAGATGCCAGCTCCTTTCATTCAGTCAGTAGCTTCAAACATTTCTGGACGTTTTTCAATGGCAAAAATCAATGAATATTGTAAATGCACAAACAGTAATATCTCCACATTGCACGGTGCAATTCTGAAATTTTTAGCTTTTTCCTGTTAATCCTAGCATGATAAAGAAGATTCAAAGAGAGTGAGATGCCAGCTCCTTTCATTCAGTCAGTAGCTTCAAACATTTCTGGTATATGAAAAACATGTTTTTCAATGGCAAAAATCAATGAATATTGTAAATGCACAAACAGTAATATCTCCACATTGCACGGTGCAATTCTGAAATTTTTAGCTTTTTCCTGTTAATCCTAGCATGATAAAGAAGATTCAAAGAGAGTGAGATGCCAGCTCCTTTCATTCAGTCAGTAGCTTCAAACATTTCTGGACGTTTTTCAATGGCAAAAATCAATGAATATTGTAAATGCACAAACAGTAATATCTCCACATTGCACGGTGCAATTCTGAAATTTTTAGCTTTTTCCTGTTAATCCTAGCATGATAAAGAAGATTCAAAGAGAGTGAGATGCCAGCTCCTTTCATTCAGTCAGTAGCTTCAAACATTTCTGGTATATGAAAAACATGTTTTTCAATGGCAAAAATCAATGAATATTGTAAATGCACAAACAGTAATATCTCCACATTGCACGGTGCAATTCTGAAATTTTTTGCTTTTTCCTGCTAATCCTAGCATGATAAAGAAGATTCAAAGAGAGTGAGATGCCAGCTCCTTTCATTCAGTCAGTAGCTTCAAACATTTCTGGACGTTTTTCAATGGCAAAAATCAATGAATATTGTAAATGCACAAACAGTAATATCTCCACATTGCACGGTGCAATTCTGAAATTTTTAGCTTTTTCCTGTTAATCCTAGCATGATAAAGAAGATTCAAAGAGAGTGAGATGCCAGCTCCTTTCATTCAGTCAGTAGCTTCAAACATTTCTGGTATATGAAAAACATGTTTTTCAATGGCAAAAATCAATGAATATTGTAAATGCACAAACAGTAATATCTCCACATTGCACGGTGCAATTCTGAAATTTTTAGCTTTTTCCTGTTAATCCTAGCATGATAAAGAAGATTCAAAGAGAGTGAGATGCCAGCTCCTTTCATTCAGTCAGTAGCTTCAAACATTTCTGGTATATGAAAAACATGTTTTTCAATGGCAAAAATCAATGAATATTGTAAATGCACAAACAGTAATATCTCCACATTGCACGGTGCAATTCTGAAATTTTTAGCTTTTTCCTGTTAATCCTAGCATGATAAAGAAGATTCAAAGAGAGTGAGATGCCAGCTCCTTTCATTCAGTCAGTAGCTTCAAACATTTCTGGACGTTTTTCAATGGCAAAAATCAATGAATATTGTAAATGCACAAACAGTAATATCTCCACATTGCACGGTGCAATTCTGAAATTTTTAGCTTTTTCCTGTTAATCCTAGCATGATAAAGAAGATTCAAAGAGAGTGAGATGCCAGCTCCTTTCATTCAGTCAGTAGCTTCAAACATTTCTGGTATATGAAAAACATGTTTTTCAATGGCAAAAATCAATGAATATTGTAAATGCACAAACAGTAATATCTCCACATTGCACGGTGCAATTCTGAAATTTTTAGCTTTTTCCTGTTAATCCTAGCATGATAAAGAAGATTCAAAGAGAGTGAGATGCCAGCTCCTTTCATTCAGTCAGTAGCTTCAAACATTTCTGGTATATGAAAAACATGTTTTTCAATGGCAAAAATCAATGAATATTGTAAATGCACAAACAGTAATATCTCCACATTGCACGGTGCAATTCTGAAATTTTTTGCTTTTTCCTGCTAATCCTAGCATGATAAAGAAGATTCAAAGAGAGTGAGATGCCAGCTCCTTTCATTCAGTCAGTAGCTTCAAACATTTCTGGACGTTTTTCAATGGCAAAAATCAATGAATATTGTAAATGCACAAACAGTAATATCTCCACATTGCACGGTGCAATTCTGAAATTTTTAGCTTTTTCCTGTTAATCCTAGCATGATAAAGAAGATTCAAAGAGAGTGAGATGCCAGCTCCTTTCATTCAGTCAGTAGCTTCAAACATTTCTGGTATATGAAAAACATGTTTTTCAATGGCAAAAATCAATGAATATTGTAAATGCACAAACAGTAATATCTCCACATTGCACGGTGCAATTCTGAAATTTTTAGCTTTTTCCTGTTAATCCTAGCATGATAAAGAAGATTCAAAGAGAGTGAGATGCCAGCTCCTTTCATTCAGTCAGTAGCTTCAAACATTTCTGGACGTTTTTCAATGGCAAAAATCAATGAATATTGTAAATGCACAAACAGTAATATCTCCACATTGCACGGTGCAATTCTGAAATTTTTAGCTTTTTCCTGTTAATCCTAGCATGATAAAGAAGATTCAAAGAGAGTGAGATGCCAGCTCCTTTCATTCAGTCAGTAGCTTCAAACATTTCTGGTATATGAAAAACATGTTTTTCAATGGCAAAAATCAATGAATATTGTAAATGCACAAACAGTAATATCTCCACATTGCACGGTGCAATTCTGAAATTTTTAGCTTTTTCCTGTTAATCCTAGCATGATAAAGAAGATTCAAAGAGAGTGAGATGCCAGCTCCTTTCATTCAGTCAGTAGCTTCAAACATTTCTGGACGTTTTTCAATGGCAAAAATCAATGAATATTGTAAATGCACAAACAGTAATATCTCCACATTGCACGGTGCAATTCTGAAATTTTTTGCTTTTTCCTGTTAATCCTAGCATGATAAAGAAGATTCAAAGATAGTGAGATGCCAGCTCCTTTCATTCAGTCAGTAGCTTCAAACATTTCTGGTATATGAAAAACATGTTTTTCAATGGCAAAAATCAATGAATATTGTAAATGCACAAACAGTAATATCTCCACATTGCACGGTGCAATTCTGAAATTTTTAGCTTTTTCCTGTTAATCCTAGCATGATAAAGAAGATTCAAAGAGAGTGAGATGCCAGCTCCTTTCATTCAGTCAGTAGCTTCAAACATTTCTGGTATATGAAAAACATGTTTTTCAATGGCAAAAATCAATGAATATTGTAAATGCACAAACAGTAATATCTCCACATTGCACGGTGCAATTCTGAAATTTTTTGCTTTTTCCTGTTAATCCTAGCATGATAAAGAAGATTCAAAGAGAGTGAGATGCCAGCTCCTTTCATTCAGTCAGTAGCTTCAAACATTTCTGGACGTTTTTCAATGGCAAAAATCAATGAATATTGTAAATGCACAAACAGTAATATCTCCACATTGCACGGTGCAATTCTGAAATTTTTAGCTTTTTCCTGTTAATCCTAGCATGATAAAGAAGATTCAAAGAGAGTGAGATGCCAGCTCCTTTCATTCAGTCAGTAGCTTCAAACATTTCTGGACGTTTTTCAATGGCAAAAATCAATGAATATTGTAAATGCACAAACAGTAATATCTCCACATTGCACGGTGCAATTCTGAAATTTTTAGCTTTTTCCTGTTAATCCTAGCATGATAAAGAAGATTCAAAGAGAGTGAGATGCCAGCTCCTTTCATTCAGTCAGTAGCTTCAAACATTTCTGGTATATGAAAAACATGTTTTTCAATGGCAAAAATCAATGAATATTGTAAATGCACAAACAGTAATATCTCCACATTGCACGGTGCAATTCTGAAATTTTTAGCTTTTTCCTGTTAATCCTAGCATGATAAAGAAGATTCAAAGAGAGTGAGATGCCAGCTCCTTTCATTCAGTCAGTAGCTTCAAACATTTCTGGTATATGAAAAACATGTTTTTCAATGGCAAAAATCAATGAATATTGTAAATGCACAAACAGTAATATCTCCACATTGCACGGTGCAATTCTGAAATTTTTAGCTTTTTCCTGTTAATCCTAGCATGATAAAGAAGATTCAAAGAGAGTGAGATGCCAGCTCCTTTCATTCAGTCAGTAGCTTCAAACATTTCTGGTATATGAAAAACATGTTTTTCAATGGCAAAAATCAATGAATATTGTAAATGCACAAACAGTAATATCTCCACATTGCACGGTGCAATTCTGAAATTTTTAGCTTTTTCCTGTTAATCCTAGCATGATAAAGAAGATTCAAAGAGAGTGAGATGCCAGCTCCTTTCATTCAGTCAGTAGCTTCAAACATTTCTGGTATATGAAAAACATGTTTTTCAATGGCAAAAATCAATGAATATTGTAAATGCACAAACAGTAATATCTCCACATTGCACGGTGCAATTCTGAAATTTTTAGCTTTTTCCTGTTAATCCTAGCATGATAAAGAAGATTCAAAGAGAGTGAGATGCCAGCTCCTTTCATTCAGTCAGTAGCTTCAAACATTTCTGGTATATGAAAAACATGTTTTTCAATGGCAAAAATCAATGAATATTGTAAATGCACAAACAGTAATATCTCCACATTGCACGGTGCAATTCTGAAATTTTTAGCTTTTTCCTGCTAATCCTAGCATGATAAAGAAGATTCAAAGAGAGTGAGATGCCAGCTCCTTTCATTCAGTCAGTAGCTTCAAACATTTCTGGACGTTTTTCAATGGCAAAAATCAATGAATGTTGTAAATGCACAAACAGTAATATCTCCACATTGCACGGTGCAATTCTGAAATTTTTAGCTTTTTCCTGTTAATCCTAGCATGATAAAGAAGATTCAAAGAGAGTGAGATGCCAGCTCCTTTCATTCAGTCAGTAGCTTCAAACATTTCTGGACGTTTTTCAATGGCAAAAATCAATGAATATTGTAAATGCACAAACAGTAATATCTCCACATTGCACGGTGCAATTCTGAAATTTTTAGCTTTTTCCTGTTAATCCTAGCATGATAAAGAAGATTCAAAGAGAGTGAGATGCCAGCTCCTTTCATTCAGTCAGTAGCTTCAAACATTTCTGGTATATGAAAAACATGTTTTTCAATGGCAAAAATCAATGAATATTGTAAATGCACAAACAGTAATATCTCCACATTGCACGGTGCAATTCTGAAATTTTTAGCTTTTTCCTGTTAATCCTAGCATGATAAAGAAGATTCAAAGAGAGTGAGATGCCAGCTCCTTTCATTCAGTCAGTAGCTTCAAACATTTCTGGACGTTTTTCAATGGCAAAAATCAATGAATATTGTAAATGCACAAACAGTAATATCTCCACATTGCACGGTGCAATTCTGAAATTTTTAGCTTTTTCCTGTTAATCCTAGCATGATAAAGAAGATTCAAAGAGAGTGAGATGCCAGCTCCTTTCATTCAGTCAGTAGCTTCAAACATTTCTGGTATATGAAAAACATGTTTTTCAATGGCAAAAATCAATGAATATTGTAAATGCACAAACAGTAATATCTCCACATTGCACGGTGCAATTCTGAAATTTTTAGCTTTTTCCTGTTAATCCTAGCATGATAAAGAAGATTCAAAGAGAGTGAGATGCCAGCTCCTTTCATTCAGTCAGTAGCTTCAAACATTTCTGGACGTTTTTCAATGGCAAAAATCAATGAATATTGTAAATGCACAAACAGTAATATCTCCACATTGCACGGTGCAATTCTGAAATTTTTTGCTTTTTCCTGTTAATCCTAGCATGATAAAGAAGATTCAAAGAGAGTGAGATGCCAGCTCCTTTCATTCAGTCAGTAGCTTCAAACATTTCTGGTATATGAAAAACATGTTTTTCAATGGCAAAAATCAATGAATATTGTAAATGCACAAACAGTAATATCTCCACATTGCACGGTGCAATTCTGAAATTTTTAGCTTTTTCCTGTTAATCCTAGCATGATAAAGAAGATTCAAAGAGAGTGAGATGCCAGCTCCTTTCATTCAGTCAGTAGCTTCAAACATTTCTGGTATATGAAAAACATGTTTTTCAATGGCAAAAATCAATGAATATTGTAAATGCACAAACAGTAATATCTCCACATTGCACGGTGCAATTCTGAAATTTTTTGCTTTTTCCTGTTAATCCTAGCATGATAAAGAAGATTCAAAGAGAGTGAGATGCCAGCTCCTTTCATTCAGTCAGTAGCTTCAAACATTTCTGGACGTTTTTCAATGGCAAAAATCAATGAATATTGTAAATGCACAAACAGTAATATCTCCACATTGCACGGTGCAATTCTGAAATTTTTAGCTTTTTCCTGTTAATCCTAGCATGATAAAGAAGATTCAAAGAGAGTGAGATGCCAGCTCCTTTCATTCAGTCAGTAGCTTCAAACATTTCTGGACGTTTTTCAATGGCAAAAATCAATGAATATTGTAAATGCACAAACAGTAATATCTCCACATTGCACGGTGCAATTCTGAAATTTTTAGCTTTTTCCTGTTAATCCTAGCATGATAAAGAAGATTCAAAGAGAGTGAGATGCCAGCTCCTTTCATTCAGTCAGTAGCTTCAAACATTTCTGGTATATGAAAAACATGTTTTTCAATGGCAAAAATCAATGAATATTGTAAATGCACAAACAGTAATATCTCCACATTGCACGGTGCAATTCTGAAATTTTTAGCTTTTTCCTGTTAATCCTAGCATGATAAAGAAGATTCAAAGAGAGTGAGATGCCAGCTCCTTTCATTCAGTCAGTAGCTTCAAACATTTCTGGTATATGAAAAACATGTTTTTCAATGGCAAAAATCAATGAATATTGTAAATGCACAAACAGTAATATCTCCACATTGCACGGTGCAATTCTGAAATTTTTAGCTTTTTCCTGTTAATCCTAGCATGATAAAGAAGATTCAAAGAGAGTGAGATGCCAGCTCCTTTCATTCAGTCAGTAGCTTCAAACATTTCTGGTATATGAAAAACATGTTTTTCAATGGCAAAAATCAATGAATATTGTAAATGCACAAACAGTAATATCTCCACATTGCACGGTGCAATTCTGAAATTTTTAGCTTTTTCCTGTTAATCCTAGCATGATAAAGAAGATTCAAAGAGAGTGAGATGCCAGCTCCTTTCATTCAGTCAGTAGCTTCAAACATTTCTGGTATATGAAAAACATGTTTTTCAATGGCAAAAATCAATGAATATTGTAAATGCACAAACAGTAATATCTCCACATTGCACGGTGCAATTCTGAAATTTTTAGCTTTTTCCTGTTAATCCTAGCATGATAAAGAAGATTCAAAGAGAGTGAGATGCCAGCTCCTTTCATTCAGTCAGTAGCTTCAAACATTTCTGGTATATGAAAAACATGTTTTTCAATGGCAAAAATCAATGAATATTGTAAATGCACAAACAGTAATATCTCCACATTGCACGGTGCAATTCTGAAATTTTTAGCTTTTTCCTGCTAATCCTAGCATGATAAAGAAGATTCAAAGAGAGTGAGATGCCAGCTCCTTTCATTCAGTCAGTAGCTTCAAACATTTCTGGACGTTTTTCAATGGCAAAAATCAATGAATGTTGTAAATGCACAAACAGTAATATCTCCACATTGCACGGTGCAATTCTGAAATTTTTAGCTTTTTCCTGTTAATCCTAGCATGATAAAGAAGATTCAAAGAGAGTGAGATGCCAGCTCCTTTCATTCAGTCAGTAGCTTCAAACATTTCTGGACGTTTTTCAATGGCAAAAATCAATGAATATTGTAAATGCACAAACAGTAATATCTCCACATTGCACGGTGCAATTCTGAAATTTTTAGCTTTTTCCTGTTAATCCTAGCATGATAAAGAAGATTCAAAGAGAGTGAGATGCCAGCTCCTTTCATTCAGTCAGTAGCTTCAAACATTTCTGGTATATGAAAAACATGTTTTTCAATGGCAAAAATCAATGAATATTGTAAATGCACAAACAGTAATATCTCCACATTGCACGGTGCAATTCTGAAATTTTTTGCTTTTTCCTGCTAATCCTAGCATGATAAAGAAGATTCAAAGAGAGTGAGATGCCAGCTCCTTTCATTCAGTCAGTAGCTTCAAACATTTCTGGACGTTTTTCAATGGCAAAAATCAATGAATATTGTAAATGCACAAACAGTAATATCTCCACATTGCACGGTGCAATTCTGAAATTTTTAGCTTTTTCCTGTTAATCCTAGCATGATAAAGAAGATTCAAAGAGAGTGAGATGCCAGCTCCTTTCATTCAGTCAGTAGCTTCAAACATTTCTGGTATATGAAAAACATGTTTTTCAATGGCAAAAATCAATGAATATTGTAAATGCACAAACAGTAATATCTCCACATTGCACGGTGCAATTCTGAAATTTTTAGCTTTTTCCTGTTAATCCTAGCATGATAAAGAAGATTCAAAGAGAGTGAGATGCCAGCTCCTTTCATTCAGTCAGTAGCTTCAAACATTTCTGGTATATGAAAAACATGTTTTTCAATGGCAAAAATCAATGAATATTGTAAATGCACAAACAGTAATATCTCCACATTGCACGGTGCAATTCTGAAATTTTTAGCTTTTTCCTGTTAATCCTAGCATGATAAAGAAGATTCAAAGAGAGTGAGATGCCAGCTCCTTTCATTCAGTCAGTAGCTTCAAACATTTCTGGTATATGAAAAACATGTTTTTCAATGGCAAAAATCAATGAATATTGTAAATGCACAAACAGTAATATCTCCACATTGCACGGTGCAATTCTGAAATTTTTAGCTTTTTCCTGTTAATCCTAGCATGATAAAGAAGATTCAAAGAGAGTGAGATGCCAGCTCCTTTCATTCAGTCAGTAGCTTCAAACATTTCTGGTATATGAAAAACATGTTTTTCAATGGCAAAAATCAATGAATATTGTAAATGCACAAACAGTAATATCTCCACATTGCACGGTGCAATTCTGAAATTTTTAGCTTTTTCCTGCTAATCCTAGCATGATAAAGAAGATTCAAAGAGAGTGAGATGCCAGCTCCTTTCATTCAGTCAGTAGCTTCAAACATTTCTGGTATATGAAAAACATGTTTTTCAATGGCAAAAATCAATGAATATTGTAAATGCACAAACAGTAATATCTCCACATTGCACGGTGCAATTCTGAAATTTTTAGCTTTTTCCTGTTAATCCTAGCATGATAAAGAAGATTCAAAGAGAGTGAGATGCCAGCTCCTTTCATTCAGTCAGTAGCTTCAAACATTTCTGGTATATGAAAAACATGTTTTTCAATGGCAAAAATCAATGAATATTGTAAATGCACAAACAGTAATATCTCCACATTGCACGGTGCAATTCTGAAATTTTTAGCTTTTTCCTGCTAATCCTAGCATGATAAAGAAGATTCAAAGAGAGTGAGATGCCAGCTCCTTTCATTCAGTCAGTAGCTTCAAACATTTCTGGACGTTTTTCAATGGCAAAAATCAATGAATATTGTAAATGCACAAACAGTAATATCTCCACATTGCACGGTGCAATTCTGAAATTTTTTGCTTTTTCCTGTTAATCCTAGCATGATAAAGAAGATTCAAAGAGAGTGAGATGCCAGCTCCTTTCATTCAGTCAGTAGCTTCAAACATTTCTGGTATATGAAAAACATGTTTTTCAATGGCAAAAATCAATGAATATTGTAAATGCACAAACAGTAATATCTCCACATTGCACGGTGCAATTCTGAAATTTTTAGCTTTTTCCTGCTAATCCTAGCATGATAAAGAAGATTCAAAGAGAGTGAGATGCCAGCTCCTTTCATTCAGTCAGTAGCTTCAAACATTTCTGGACGTTTTTCAATGGCAAAAATCAATGAATATTGTAAATGCACAAACAGTAATATCTCCACATTGCACGGTGCAATTCTGAAATTTTTAGCTTTTTCCTGTTAATCCTAGCATGATAAAGAAGATTCAAAGAGAGTGAGATGCCAGCTCCTTTCATTCAGTCAGTAGCTTCAAACATTTCTGGACGTTTTTCAATGGCAAAAATCAATGAATATTGTAAATGCACAAACAGTAATATCTCCACATTGCACGGTGCAATTCTGAAATTTTTAGCTTTTTCCTGTTAATCCTAGCATGATAAAGAAGATTCAAAGAGAGTGAGATGCCAGCTCCTTTCATTCAGTCAGTAGCTTCAAACATTTCTGGTATATGAAAAACATGTTTTTCAATGGCAAAAATCAATGAATATTGTAAATCCACAAACAGTAATATCTCCACATTGCACGGTGCAATTCTGAAATTTTTTGCTTTTTCCTGCTAATCCTAGCATGATAAAGAAGATTCAAAGAGAGTGAGATGCCAGCTCCTTTCATTCAGTCAGTAGCTTCAAACATTTCTGGACGTTTTTCAATGGCAAAAATCAATGAATATTGTAAATGCACAAACAGTAATATCTCCACATTGCACGGTGCAATTCTGAAATTTTTAGCTTTTTCCTGTTAATCCTAGCATGATAAAGAAGATTCAAAGAGAGTGAGATGCCAGCTCCTTTCATTCAGTCAGTAGCTTCAAACATTTCTGGTATATGAAAAACATGTTTTTCAATGGCAAAAATCAATGAATATTGTAAATGCACAAACAGTAATATCTCCACATTGCACGGTGCAATTCTGAAATTTTTAGCTTTTTCCTGCTAATCCTAGCATGATAAAGAAGATTCAAAGAGAGTGAGATGCCAGCTCCTTTCATTCAGTCAGTAGCTTCAAACATTTCTGGTATATGAAAAACATGTTTTTCAATGGCAAAAATCAATGAATATTGTAAATGCACAAACAGTAATATCTCCACATTGCACTGTGCAATTCTGAAATTTTTAGCTTTTTCCTGTTAATCCTAGCATGATAAAGAAGATTCAAAGAGAGTGAGATGCCAGCTCCTTTCATTCAGTCAGTAGCTTCAAACATTTCTGGTATATGAAAAACATGTTTTTCAATGGCAAAAATCAATGAATATTGTAAATGCACAAACAGTAATATCTCCACATTGCACGGTGCAATTCTGAAATTTTTAGCTTTTTCCTGCTAATCCTAGCATGATAAAGAAGATTCAAAGAGAGTGAGATGCCAGCTCCTTTCATTCAGTCAGTAGCTTCAAACATTTCTGGACGTTTTTCAATGGCAAAAATCAATGAATATTGTAAATGCACAAACAGTAATATCTCCACATTGCACGGTGCAATTCTGAAATTTTTAGCTTTTTCCTGTTAATCCTAGCATGATAAAGAAGATTCAAAGAGAGTGAGATGCCAGCTCCTTTCATTCAGTCAGTAGCTTCAAACATTTCTGGTATATGAAAAACATGTTTTTCAATGGCAAAAATCAATGAATATTGTAAATGCACAAACAGTAATATCTCCACATTGCACGGTGCAATTCTGAAATTTTTAGCTTTTTCCTGTTAATCCTAGCATGATAAAGAAGATTCAAAGAGAGTGAGATGCCAGCTCCTTTCATTCAGTCAGTAGCTTCAAACATTTCTGGACGTTTTTCAATGGCAAAAATCAATGAATATTGTAAATGCACAAACAGTAATATCTCCACATTGCACGGTGCAATTCTGAAATTTTTAGCTTTTTCCTGTTAATCCTAGCATGATAAAGAAGATTCAAAGAGAGTGAGATGCCAGCTCCTTTCATTCAGTCAGTAGCTTCAAACATTTCTGGTATATGAAAAACATGTTTTTCAATGGCAAAAATCAATGAATATTGTAAATGCACAAACAGTAATATCTCCACATTGCACGGTGCAATTCTGAAATTTTTAGCTTTTTCCTGTTAATCCTAGCATGATAAAGAAGATTCAAAGAGAGTGAGATGCCAGCTCCTTTCATTCAGTCAGTAGCTTCAAACATTTCTGGACGTTTTTCAATGGCAAAAATCAATGAATATTGTAAATGCACAAACAGTAATATCTCCACATTGCACGGTGCAATTCTGAAATTTTTTGCTTTTTCCTGTTAATCCTAGCATGATAAAGAAGATTCAAAGATAGTGAGATGCCAGCTCCTTTCATTCAGTCAGTAGCTTCAAACATTTCTGGTATATGAAAAACATGTTTTTCAATGGCAAAAATCAATGAATATTGTAAATGCACAAACAGTAATATCTCCACATTGCACGGTGCAATTCTGAAATTTTTAGCTTTTTCCTGTTAATCCTAGCATGATAAAGAAGATTCAAAGAGAGTGAGATGCCAGCTCCTTTCATTCAGTCAGTAGCTTCAAACATTTCTGGTATATGAAAAACATGTTTTTCAATGGCAAAAATCAATGAATATTGTAAATGCACAAACAGTAATATCTCCACATTGCACGGTGCAATTCTGAAATTTTTTGCTTTTTCCTGTTAATCCTAGCATGATAAAGAAGATTCAAAGAGAGTGAGATGCCAGCTCCTTTCATTCAGTCAGTAGCTTCAAACATTTCTGGACGTTTTTCAATGGCAAAAATCAATGAATATTGTAAATGCACAAACAGTAATATCTCCACATTGCACGGTGCAATTCTGAAATTTTTAGCTTTTTCCTGTTAATCCTAGCATGATAAAGAAGATTCAAAGAGAGTGAGATGCCAGCTCCTTTCATTCAGTCAGTAGCTTCAAACATTTCTGGTATATGAAAAACATGTTTTTCAATGGCAAAAATCAATGAATATTGTAAATGCACAAACAGTAATATCTCCACATTGCACGGTGCAATTCTGAAATTTTTAGCTTTTTCCTGTTAATCCTAGCATGATAAAGAAGATTCAAAGAGAGTGAGATGCCAGCTCCTTTCATTCAGTCAGTAGCTTCAAACATTTCTGGTATATGAAAAACATGTTTTTCAATGGCAAAAATCAATGAATATTGTAAATGCACAAACAGTAATATCTCCACATTGCACGGTGCAATTCTGAAATTTTTAGCTTTTTCCTGTTAATCCTAGCATGATAAAGAAGATTCAAAGAGAGTGAGATGCCAGCTCCTTTCATTCAGTCAGTAGCTTCAAACATTTCTGGTATATGAAAAACATGTTTTTCAATGGCAAAAATCAATGAATATTGTAAATGCACAAACAGTAATATCTCCACATTGCACGGTGCAATTCTGAAATTTTTAGCTTTTTCCTGTTAATCCTAGCATGATAAAGAAGATTCAAAGAGAGTGAGATGCCAGCTCCTTTCATTCAGTCAGTAGCTTCAAACATTTCTGGTATATGAAAAACATGTTTTTCAATGGCAAAAATCAATGAATATTGTAAATGCACAAACAGTAATATCTCCACATTGCACGGTGCAATTCTGAAATTTTTAGCTTTTTCCTGTTAATCCTAGCATGATAAAGAAGATTCAAAGAGAGTGAGATGCCAGCTCCTTTCATTCAGTCAGTAGCTTCAAACATTTCTGGTATATGAAAAACATGTTTTTCAATGGCAAAAATCAATGAATATTGTAAATGCACAAACAGTAATATCTCCACATTGCACGGTGCAATTCTGAAATTTTTAGCTTTTTCCTGTTAATCCTAGCATGATAAAGAAGATTCAAAGAGAGTGAGATGCCAGCTCCTTTCATTCAGTCAGTAGCTTCAAACATTTCTGGTATATGAAAAACATGTTTTTCAATGGCAAAAATCAATGAATATTGTAAATGCACAAACAGTAATATCTCCACATTGCACGGTGCAATTCTGAAATTTTTAGCTTTTTCCTGCTAATCCTAGCATGATAAAGAAGATTCAAAGAGAGTGAGATGCCAGCTCCTTTCATTCAGTCAGTAGCTTCAAACATTTCTGGACGTTTTTCAATGGCAAAAATCAATGAATGTTGTAAATGCACAAACAGTAATATCTCCACATTGCACGGTGCAATTCTGAAATTTTTAGCTTTTTCCTGTTAATCCTAGCATGATAAAGAAGATTCAAAGAGAGTGAGATGCCAGCTCCTTTCATTCAGTCAGTAGCTTCAAACATTTCTGGACGTTTTTCAATGGCAAAAATCAATGAATATTGTAAATGCACAAACAGTAATATCTCCACATTGCACGGTGCAATTCTGAAATTTTTAGCTTTTTCCTGTTAATCCTAGCATGATAAAGAAGATTCAAAGAGAGTGAGATGCCAGCTCCTTTCATTCAGTCAGTAGCTTCAAACATTTCTGGTATATGAAAAACATGTTTTTCAATGGCAAAAATCAATGAATATTGTAAATGCACAAACAGTAATATCTCCACATTGCACGGTGCAATTCTGAAATTTTTAGCTTTTTCCTGTTAATCCTAGCATGATAAAGAAGATTCAAAGAGAGTGAGATGCCAGCTCCTTTCATTCAGTCAGTAGCTTCAAACATTTCTGGACGTTTTTCAATGGCAAAAATCAATGAATATTGTAAATGCACAAACAGTAATATCTCCACATTGCACGGTGCAATTCTGAAATTTTTAGCTTTTTCCTGTTAATCCTAGCATGATAAAGAAGATTCAAAGAGAGTGAGATGCCAGCTCCTTTCATTCAGTCAGTAGCTTCAAACATTTCTGGTATATGAAAAACATGTTTTTCAATGGCAAAAATCAATGAATATTGTAAATGCACAAACAGTAATAT
>NW_027370266.1:0-37076 GCF_046119375.1 Phyllobates terribilis
TGTACTAATTTAGAATGTTAAAATTATCGTAATCCAATGATTTTCCTCCTTCACGTGCCCAAGGCATATGATTTGGAGCACTTGTCGAGGCACATTATCCGGCCTTGTCCTAATTTGGTGGATACGTAGAGCTACCACCTTTACTAAATATGACAAGTATCATGTTAACAACTATAGCTGCAATTATACCCATATCAGGAACTGTAAACCAAGTCTCTTGAGGGACAAAGCGATCCCGATCTAAGAAATGAGACTTCAATATCATATCCTGCATAGTCACAAGGTATCTCATCGTCTTCCCAAGACCTCCCAGTCTGTGTTGGTCAAAAACATCACGAGCTCTCTTATGGTTGCGCAACTTTTGAGTTATCCATACCAAATGCTATAGTGCGATAGACACAATTTTCATCAGGTACAATTTGATACCACCCTACTATATGTTCTATCCAAAACTTTGGCAAGTACTTGAAATACGTCTTGGAAGTTTGTAACTTGGGTACTTTTAGGGATTTAAGTAAATTTGAAGGAACTGCCTGCGACTCCTTATTACGTGTGGGCTTCTGCTTCTTGGGAGGTGTGCCACTATCCTCCTCTTCTTCTTCAACACACTCCCAGTGAGATGACACTCTCCCATTTTTGTGTTGAAAATTACCACTAATTTGTTGATAGGAGCTTATTATATGGTGTAACTAGCGACTATTAGCTTATGATTAGTTGTGTTTAGGTGCTTATTGAGCGGTATTCCCGGAATCTGGTATGATTGTTCACTTATAGATTTGCGGGATGCTCTTAAGCGTTATTTTGTGGTATTAATTATGGAGTTCCTATTTGTACTCACCTCTAGTGCCTTTTGGACGGAGCTAGAGAGAAGACGACCACACCTACACCCATGGAAGAAGCTGAGAGGCGAAGCCGAGCTGCCTCGGAAGCTTATAGAAGACCGAAGACCAGCCCGAGAGAAGGTTTCAAGACGAGAAAGAGCCACGAAGAAAATGTCTCGACCGAGACTATAATGTCTCGATCGAGATTTTCCCTCGACATAGATGTCTCGACCGAGACTATAATGTCTCGATCGAGACTTTGCCTCGACATGAATGTAGCGATCGCGAATTGGAGGTAGCGATCGAGTCTGGTGCCATTTCTGAGTGACTGGGAAAAAGTCTCGGTCGAGACTATAAAGTCTCGATCGCGACTGCCGACCGGCCCAATTGCTGATGTAGTCCGAATTTCTATCAGTTTTTCACCTTTTTATCTTTTATTTTCTGTTATTTTATTTCCTAGAGGATAGATACTATATAAACCTTTAGTTTTTAGATTAGAATGATCTTTTGCCACTTTCACAAATTAGTTCTTAGAGATTCAGCAGCCAAGAAGAAAGCTCCCACCTTTGTGCCATCTTCTACCTTCATCCCTGGTTAGTTCATCCATAATTATGTATAGCTTTCTCTTGGCTATGTCTGGCTAAGTTCCTACGAGTTCAATCTTAGGTTGAAGCCATTATTCTAGGAATTGTTTGTGAGAATTCTATTGTTTATGTTCTACTAATAATTTCAGCATTATTTTATATTCTTTTGTGATTATTGTCATTGATTGATATTGATTTTATCTAGGTTGCAAACTAGGTTGATTATTATTCATTCATATTGCTAGGCTTGATAATTCGATTGAAAAGTCTTGTCTTTTAGGTAGCAATCAAAATTAGCATAGACTATTTGTGAGTGCTTATTTTGTAGAGATTATAAACCTGTGTCGAGTATCGGCGATTTGCCAATGGTATTGTATAGGCCTACATATCTTTGATCTTTATGCTGTTGAGTAGTTGAACCTTAGGATTTCTTTTGTTATTGCGTACAACAAGGGTTTCTAGGACTATTTGGACTAGTTGCTATTTACGAACAAAGAGTAGGACAACTAGATTATTTATTTAAAGAACATAACTTTTATAGAATTCGATGATCAACTTTCCATAAGAATAATGCGCTGATGCTAAAAGAGTGAGTTTTCCATCGTTATAGTTTAGAAAATCCAACAATTCACGTTTTAATATTGCTAGTTAGTTTACAAACCAAACCCCCAGTTACTATTTGGTAACACAAATTGAATTAAGCTATCGTTGTGGCTCCCTTGGGACTCGACTCCGACTTACCACATCACTAGTGGATACTTTAGTTGGATTATTTTTGATAGGGCCAACGACCGTTTAACGCCTGTCATTTGTGTTGAAATTTGTCATTGATTTATTATTGTGTTGAAATTTCTCACTAAGTTTATTATTAATATATTTGGCATTACTTAATATATGATAGTATATATGTTGTTTACGATATAATGATCAAATTTTCTATTTTTATTCTTATTTTTCATTAATTTAATAATAAACAGCTATATTAATCAAGTTTATTATTAATAAACTTGGCGTTACTATATGATTGTGTATATGTTATATATAATATATTGATCAAATTTTTCTATTTTTATTCTTATTTATCATTAATTTGTTAATAATAAAACTTGTATTAGATGTCGGATCCGACATCACTAGGAAAGACCCCTTAGGTTGACCGCGATTCACGTGAGGAGCACGTTGTATTGCGAGATCATAAGAAGTAAAAACATGCTGCATGAATACCTCTCTACGAGCAGAAAAAGAGGACCAACTATAGCAAGGACCGACACTAGTGACTCTTCCATGCCTGATTCATCGGACGAGGAGAGTATGGATATCAGAGGTGTTCCTCCTCCATAGTACTACCAGTCTCCTTCTGGCCAGTATTAACCGTCTCCTCCACCTCATCAACATAATTACTAGACTACTCCTCCATAATATCACCGCCTCCTACACCCCTTGTGTAAGGCCCCACAACCTTAGAAAGGCTATCCTCATGTCAACGCGAAAACTTCCCAGAAGGTCACCCATCCCAGGATTGCTCCAGCCCCAACACGCTTAACTTTTCAATTCTTATTCTCACTTGAACCATGAAAAGGGAAGAGCTCTTGTTGATATGAGTATAAATCTAATTCTTATATGGATTACAAACACGGGGTGTTGCCAACACCCCCACTTGAACCCTTGACGACCTCGTCAAGCCCAAGGACCATCCTCCGGGTAGAGCCATCCCCATAGGGAAAAGCACTCATACCACATAGTCAGCTCTGATACCATCTGTAAGGCATCACAACATTAGAAAGGCTATCCTCATGTCAACGCGGAAACTTCTCAGGAGGTCACCCATCCCAACATTGCTTCAGTCCCATCACGCTTAACTTATGAGTTCTTATCCTCACGTGAACCTTGAAAAGGGAAGAGCTCTTGTTGACATGAGTAGCAATGCAATCCTTACATGGATTACAAACACAAGGTGTTACAAACACCCCCACTTAAACCCTTGATGACCTTGCAAGCCCAAGGGCCACCCTCCGGGTCAAGCCACCCCCATAGGGAAAAGTGCAATCGTACCATATGTAAGGCGCCACAACCTTAGAAAGGCTATCCTCATGTCAACGCGAAGACTTCCCAGGAGGTCACCCATCCTAGTATTGCTCCCGCCCCAACAAGTTTAACTTTTCAGTTCTTATCCTCACTTGAACCATGAAAAAGGAAGATCTCTTGTTGACATGGGTATCGATCTAATCCTTATATGAATTACCAACACATGATTTTGCACCTTGCACATCAGTACTACTAGTCTTCTCCTGGCCAATATTACTTGAGTCAGCCCTCGTATTATAGTCAACATCCTACTCCCACATATCCTTCTCCCATTTTCGAGCTTCAAATACCTCACCCTCCTCCTCCCATGTATCCTTCTCCCAATATACAGTGTGTCTCACAGTTTGGCGATCAGTACTCAATGCCTTTCGATTTATTCAACTTAACAAGCACATCTTCACAGGTTCAAATTACAGAGGTAAGAAAATTGATAAGTGTTTTAAAACAATAAATCATTTACATCTTATTGTATCACCAACTAAATTTATTAAAAATTTCTCACTGTATTCAATTTACTATTTTGAATGAGGATAGAAGAATCCAGATGATCATGACCGGGGGGGGGGGGGGTAGGAGGAAGAGAGGGTGGAAAGGGAGGAAGAAGGTGGGTGGGAGAGAGAGGCGAATGATACTAGGGAAGCTTCTTTGTCTTAGAGGTGAAGAAAAAGAACATCAAATGATCGATATATCCCTAAGTTGACACAAGGTGTGGATGGAGGGCCCATGAATCCGGAATTGTTAATAGGATTTCAGGCTCATGTAGCTTATGACATCTACCTTAACAAGGTAATTTTCTAAATTAGATTTTCAGGCTCATGTAGCTTATGACATCTACCTTAACAAGGTAATCCGGAAACGTTGGCAGTCGAAGATGAGCTCGTTCCACCTGCTATTTGGAGAGATGACGGTCACTCTCCATGACGTTCATCTCAATCTGGATATGTCCATCCTTGGTGATAGCATGGCCTTTAGCTAAGATCTTAAGCTTTTGGGGACTCGCTTGGCTAGGCACACATATCTGGTACAACATGCTTTGGAGTACTTCAATATAGATCCAACGCTTGTACCAGACGGGATGATGCCATTCAATATATTTGTCTCCATGATGAAGAACGTTTCAAAGGAGCATAAGTGGACTACAACCAAGAGGGCACAAGGGTTTTGGTATTCTTGATGTCGACGACAATGTTTCCTGACAAGTCATCAAAGAAGATCGACCTCAAGTATTTAGAGTATGTCAAACCTCTAGAAAAGGTTGACAAATTAGCTTGAGGGACGAGCGTCCTATGCCACTTGTACCGGTCCTTGTGCGATGTACAAGGAATGAGTGTTGACAAGTATTGGTGTGCTATACTCTTCTACAGGTAAACTCTATTTCAAAACAATATATTAATTTCACATATACGTATGGCCATGTCTTAATTTTCAATTAATTTTGACCATTATAACAGGTTTGGTTATATCAATACTTTTCAATGTTGAGGCCTCTTCAATCATTCGATTAGAGCCCGGATGCTCTAAAGCCATGTACATCTAAATGGTACCATCCAGAGAGACCGTCAGTAGTAGGGGGTATCGAGTAATCCTCTACATGATGATCGTTTGTGATGGAAAAACATTCTTATTCTAGAAGTATTACCTAATTAATAACACTTAAATGTTAAATTATTTCAATATTTATGTTATGCTTAGGTCAAGTGGATGCCATACAATCCTCTTGACTTAAATGACCCGATCTTACGTCCCTCTCTATTTCATGGGTTCCTATCATTGTTGAATCATAGAGCTGTACATGCCAGACTAGGTGGCGTGTCAATTTGGGCGTAAGCAACGAATCCCAAAGCCGGTGATTGACCCTATTAGAGCTCACAAACTACCCAACATTGGCATACAAGGTGGACTATGATCAAGGGTATTGGAAATGGAGTTCTTAAGGATGGCACACCTTATCCATCGAGGAATTAGGTGATGGTGTTATTGTGTCATGGGAGTCCGAGGAGTTGTACATGCCTTGGTTCTTAGAGAGGAAGCACCCTTATCAGTTATTCACATGTCAGATCATACGGGGTAATAATTTGAATTTTAATATTAAATTTTCATTTTTAATATTTAATTTTTCTACTACATCTTATAATTTTTTGCTTGGCAAGCAGAGTGTCAGTCGAGTACACAAGTACCATTTTCCTTTTACGATGATCAATCACCGTATCAGTGAAAAAATGAGTTGCATGATGCAGTAATGAAGTATGTTGATGAGTTCCACCCTTTCTACAACCGGCTTGACTATGTATGAGCATGAAGTAGTTTTAAGATGTTTTGTATAACTATTATACACTACTACAAAACACATGATTCGCGACGGATTTTTCCGTCGCGAATCGGGTAGAATCCGTCGCGAATCGGGTAGAATCCGTCGCTTATAATTGTTAGCGACGGAATTCTGTCGCTACCAAGCCGTTGCAACCGCTATGGTCGCAAAATGGGTTTGGCGATGGAACTTCGTAACCGTCGCTATTTAGCGACCGAATTGGCGACCGAAATCCGTGTCTAAAATTGGAATTCTGAGACCAAACTTTGCGACGGATATTGCGACCGTTTTCCGTCGCTAAAAAGGACTCCCTGAAGACCGACATTGGCGACTATTTTTGTGACTATATTCCGTCGCGAAATGTTATAATAGGGGTCCGTCTTTTGCGACGGCATTGGCGACTGTTTTCCGTCGCAAAAACTGCGTCCCTGAACCCCCAAAATTGAGACGGTTTTCCGTCGCAAAATCCGTCTCAAATTGTTGTTATAAATTGCGATTAAACATGTTCATTGACGTTAATATTGGCACATTTTTAAAAATTTATTGAGTTTGGAAATATTATAAAAACAATCGTAAATAAAGATAGAAATGATATATTGAACCGAAATTGTTATTACAAACGTCGTTCGTTGAAAACAAAAAACAAAGATACAAATTAACAAAAAACTAAGACTCGGGGGCGTCGTCGTCGTCTCTCGGTTGTTGCGGACGATATTCTGGCGGAAGGGTCGCATTCCATCCCGGCCACCTCATCTCGTACAAACTTGGACATTCGCGCCTGCAAATCATGATGCAATCGTGACTGCATTTCCGAATACATTTGCGTATGCATCCGCTGTTCATTTGCCGCATCCCCGCTTTCATCTGCGCCTGCATCGCTTCCATCTGGCGCTGAATATCTTCTTGGTTCGTCCGAGAGGACGAACCGAGGTGGGATGGCATGGCTTGACACGCCCAAATGCGTCTTGTGTCGACGTATACACCGGCCGATGAACCAAGTCCGTACACCCGGTTCTTCGTTGACGCCCTCCATCTCCAAATAGACCTGCGTCGGGTCCACGTCAGCCATACTCGCATCTTGACCCTCTAAGGTCGATGGCTGGGACGAGGAACCCATCTTCTGGGAGAGCGCTTCCTACAATAATCAATGAAGACATGGTATAGTTAGATACTAATGAATAAGTCATAACGTAATACAATTTACGAAATACGTACCGTCAACTTCTTCGCCCTCGAGTCTACTGGGACAGGCCTGTCCCTGTCCTTCTTCGACGTGTGTGTGTGGGCGTACAACTTGGGAGCCGTCGGTGCACGACCAAGCTCCTTGGACTAACAAAAAACAAGACGAATTATTAGTATGTCAGAAAATTAATAAATTTCATTATACGAATCGAAAAAATAAAGTTAAGAATCAAACAAAGCTGTCGTAATGCCCAATGAAGGATCGGGAGCCTCCCGTGTGGCGCACCAATCCGGTGCCCTCACCCTCAGGCTCGCTCATGCGATTGGCATGAGCAGTGCGGGACCTTGCCTTCTCTTCTTCTGAGTTCCAATGGGCCTTCCAGTTGGCCCAAACATCAGCACTCACTGAGTGATGCGGTTTCCCAGCCGTCCTCATCTTGTGAATGACGTCTTTGTACCTATGAAACAAAATTAATTAAAAAATTACAAAGTAAATCAATGAATTATTTCAAACTATAGTGATTTACAACTTATCCGTTCCCCGCATGTCTCGAAAAGACAAAGTACATGTACTCATCGCCGTACTGCTCGTCCCAAGTATACTCTTTCTGAAAAGAGTAAAAGATATGCTTGTTGTTACCAGGCATTTGTACATTAACGTAGTTGTGAAGTTAATAGATAAATAATTACCTTGAACTCTTCCCAGTAGTAGTCTACTTGTTCGGACGATAAAAACCGCCACACTCTACCCTCAGCGAAGAAATATTTCCGGAAGATCTCCCGCAAAGAGCGGGAGACTGGTCCGGACGACTGGAGCAACGACCCGGTCTCGTCGGGTCGGACAACTACCTTGTCACCGACATCCAACGGTGCCGGTGGAGTAGAAGAAGAAGGACCGGCCTCGGGGACTACTCCCAAGGACCGGCCACGGCCACGGCCTCGACCACGGCCGCGCCCACTACCGGCACCTGTCTGATCACCGGTAGATCCTTGTCCCCTCATGTCTTCAACAATATGTATTAAAATGGAAAGATGCAACCATAATTAATAAAAATCCTAAATCCACAAAAACTCAAAATCTATAATATTCTAAATCCATAAAAATCCTAAATCCATAACACTCTATATAATTTCTATAATATTCTAAATCCATAAAATTATAAATCTATAATATTCTAAATCCATAAAAATCCTAGATCCATAACACTCTATATAATTTCTATAATATTCTAAATCCATAAAATTCTAAATCTATAATATTCTAAATCCATAAAAAATTCTATATAATTCTAAAAATCATATATAATTCTTAAAAAAATCTATATAACTTTTAAATAATTCAAAAAATTTATATATAGTTCTATAAAAAATACTTTATATAATTCATAAAAAATTCTATATAATTATAAAAATCATTTATAATTTCTACAAAATTTTATATAAATCTATATAATTCATAAATAATTCTATAAATTTTTTAAAATCCTCTATAATTCATAATAATTCTATTTAATCCCTAAAAAATCTTATATAATTCCTAAAAAATCTATATAAATTCAATAAAAGACTATAAAATTATATTTAATTCATAAAAAATCTTAAATATTTACTAACAAATTCTATAAAATTCATAAATAAATCTATATAATTTCTAAAAAATCTTATAAAATTCAGGAAAAAATTCTAACCTATTTATATATCAATTCTAAACAATATAACAAAATTTAATCTAAAAAACTGTGTATATCTACATATTGAAAGACAGTAAATCAAAAATAAATAAATATATATATACCTATAGCCAGGCTGAGGCGGCTCGGCGGCTACTGGGCTGTGGAGGCGGCGACTGGGCGGAGCTCCGGTCGCGTGACGGTGTGCAGGGCGCACGACAACGGGGGGTGCCGGAACTTCAGCTAGGGCGCCGGAAAATAGGGAGGATGAGATGGAGGGAGATAGGAGGACGAGATGGAGGGAGGGAAGATGAGGAAACAGAGGAAACCGGTGGAAATCGAAAGGGGCGCGACGGAAATCGAAAGAGAAGACGGAGGAAAATAGGACAGAAGGGGCGCAGAGGTGTTTTATAGAAGACGAAGCTTTAGCGACGGATTCCGTCGCTAAGTAATAACCCGCGCAACTCAAAATTTCGCCAAATTTTTGGCGGTATCTACGCGTTAGCGAAGGAAATCCGTCACTAACGCGTATAGTAGTGGCGCCAAAAGTTCCGCCAACCCCATTAGCGACGGATTTCCATCGCTAATAGGCGATATATGAGGCGCCAAAAGTCCCGCCTACTATACCACCCATTAGCGACGGAAAATCCGTCGCTAATGGTGTCGTCAATCTAGTACCATCTCACCCGCCAATGTAGCGATGGAGTAGCGGCGGAAATCCGTCGCTACCGTCGGGGTTACGAATCTAGCGACATTTTTTTATGGCCGTCGCGAAATCCGTCGCAACGTTTCGGAATTAGCGACGGAATTGCTGTCCGTTGCTAATTCTGTCGCGAATTCGAGGTTTTGTAGTAGTGATAACATATATGTTTATGTTTTGGATTTGGTTTATGTTTTGGTTGATGGCCGTTGTTGTCATTAGAGCTTTGTGGTCTCGAGTGTGGGATTTTCTTGTTTTAGTTTTATGTGTTGTTACTTTATTTCAACTTGATCTTTGTTATTCAGTGTGATATTTGTTTCTTCATTTCACCAACCTCAGTTTTAAATCACCTAATGTTTTACCAAATTGTTGTTAAATAGACATAGAACATTGTAGGATCGTCGATCTTTGCTTAAGTCGCGACAAGAGCGACCTTGTGGTCTTAAGTTAACTTTGTTGATCGTAAGGATCTTTAATATGCGGAAATAAACTTGAAGACACAATGTTCTGCAAACAAACTCGTATATTGCTTATCAATCCTAGTTACAATCTAGTTTCATACACAATAAAACTTCTAAGTAAGCTAGATCTCTAAAGCAACTATACTATTCTCTCTCACTTGTTTACAACGCCTGATTTCGACTAAATTCCTCTCTAATTTTGTCTCTGCTCGCCTCTCTTCGTCCACGTGACGAAATGCTATCTCTAAGATATATATAGACCATCTAACATCTGGTCTATCGAATCTAATACTAAATCGAATATCTAAACTGAATTGAAACAACTAAATCTTCTAGTTATAGAAGATATATAATAAAGAAGAAAATAAAAATTATGCTAAAAGATAATGTTTGTGCTAGATACTCATATCATTCCGTATCTAAGCGAATCTACTAAATTGTGAGAGACACGCTCTAGTATCTTCCGATCTTCTGAGTGCCGAAGGCAATGCGCTATTCGTTTTATAGTCTTGAGGTCGCTTTGATGGTATAACGTCTGCAGCGACCTTCCAATGGCTTTAGTGACTATCTTCTATGCTTGGCACTAGTGTTCTTCGTTGATAAGTCTTTACAGCTTAGACTTTACAACATCTTATATTAGACAAATACTTGTCTGTGATTGTCGTGACCTTCTTTGTCATTAAAGCGACCTTCTGTATATAGTCGCGACCTCTGATTCATGCATAGCGACCTGCTCCTGATCATCGCGACTTGCTTTCCGTGCTATGCTCCACTCCATACGCTTCCCAAGTACCTATACTGAGTAAACTCAATGTAGATGTTAAAAGCAAGTGTTTGTTATCATTAAAACTAGAGAAACTGAGGTAAAGCAATACTAGCTTGACCTAACAATTTCCCCCTTTTTAATGATGATAAAGTATATAAGACATGGCATATATTTAAGGCATTTTTTTAGAAGACTATTGAATCTTCTAATGTATGACCATGTTTAGAGAAGCAGTGATAAGTAACACTTTACCTTGATCAAGTCTCGCTTTGTGTTTCCATAGTTTGCTTCTTATGGTAATAGTTCCCCCTGACTTAAGCAACCGGTATGCCAGGTCTATTCCCCCTTTTGACATCATTGAAAAAGTCATGCATATATATGATTAGGGAACTAAGGCGGCTATCATGATCTACTCTCTATAGGAATGATGATGAGATGCCTAAGCGAAAGGAACTAAGTTATAACTAGGCAAGATAATAGAGAAAGTAGAGAAAAACGATCAAAGCATACTTTTATATTCATTTTGACTACACACCCAAAAATCTACTGGCTAGATTAACCTAAGGAAGAGACTAAAAAGGACTCGGAACATGAAAAAGAAAAAGACAACTAAGTTGCTTCTTCGTCAACAGGAGCAGCGTGTTCCGAGGATGTCGCGACCTTTGGTTGCTCTGGAGCTGTAGTCGCTGGTGCTTCCTGTGTTGGTGGCACTTCCCCCGTTGCCTTGGCCGCTTCGTCCTCTTCCTGAGCTCGCTCTCCTCTAGCGACTGGTGGTACTCCGCCCACGCCTTTTCATAGGCTTGGCGTTGCTTAGTGGGAAGAAACTGGAATAGCACTGGATCTGAGTCGCGACCAGCGACCAGGCAAGCTAGCTGGGTGCACCTACTCTTGATCAGTTTATGAGTCGCGCACACATTTTTATTGATTGTGAGTATCGCGTCCAGAATGTTCTCATTTGACTGCAACCGTTTCTCGTTTGTGACCTGCTGCTGGAGGAAAGCGGCGAGCAGATCGCCTGCGATGGGCAACTCAGAGCTTGGCAGGGGGTAGGCAGAGGCGCCTTCAGCGACTTCATCCACTTTACCCTTTTCCCTTGCTGGAAGTCGCTCTGAACTTCACTGGGGAAGGAGGTGGTGTAGCTTTTTCTGGATCATGAAGGTCGCGAAGGCGGCGAATGCGCTGCTCAGTCAGTAGGTGGGTGCAACGTCGCTCATCCACAGGTCGATACAGTCCCAAACGCACCATAATCTTCTTAATGATGTGAGGGTAGGGAAGCGGGAAGTGCGTGGAATTTACCGTATTGATGATGTTCTGCATGATGATTTTAGGAGTATCAATAGGCAGACCATCATCGACCATCTTGAGGATGCCAGCCTCCCCATTCGTGATTTTCAATGTGCGACGCTGCAGACCTAGCCGTGGAGTTGCTTATTTTCCGGCGCTTCAGTTGACTTTTTTTACCGTTGAGGTTTGCTCATCGTTGAAGATATGCCAGGTATGGTCGCTATGGTAGCGACTGAGATATGGTTCGCGATACCCTATAGCGACGAAGCGACCTCTAAAGAGCACAAGCGATATCACAACGGACCCAAAACACGCGTACCTGTTTAAGATTTAGCAATATAGAGGTCCTAATCTAATCACTCTCAGTCCTAGTTGGGGTAGACACATGCATACATTTAAAATTGAAGGACAAAAACACATAGAATAGTACATATGCATATGCAATTTGCAAATTAGGGTAGGACTTTAATATCAAGTGGATATTCCCAGTTGTGAGCTATGAGGGTCATAGGGAACGTTACACAAGATTAGGCTAGGGACACCTTATAATCACATATCATATCTCGTTGGGCTTTGTAATGGGCTAAGAAGCGATCAATGTGATTATGTTCATATGATTTGAAAGAAGAGCATGCGGGTCCATAATTTCTAGCAAGATCTATAAAGTTGCGAAGATTCACCTAATTATTTCACAAATGCATCAACCAGAGCATGCGAGAGACTAAAGCTAATGCTAAAGTTTGCCAGTCATTTCAAGCGAGTCCTAAGTTCCCAATATCAATATATAAGCAGATAGTTCTAGTCAGAGTAGAGGGAACTTACAGACGTAGGTCGCTTATGTGAAGGGGATCATTCCCAGAAGGAGCCTTAGATTGACAAATTGATCATTGTTCAAGGCTTTGGTGAAGATATCCGCCACTTGCTCTTCAGTTCTCAATTTTCGAATTTAGCTGGATTCTTCCTTGTCCAACTATTCCACCTTTTTTTTCTTGTTTCCAAAGGAGACGTCGCCTCCTTCTATTGCTTGGAAGTTGCTAAGATTTTCTTTGAAGCCTGTCATGTGGCAAGAGCAGCCACTGTCTAAATACCATCGTTCCTTAGCGCTTCCAACCTAAGCAAGAAGAATTCAAACTTTTGGTACCCAGTGAAGCTCAGCTTTCCTGGGTGAATTAGTATCGTGGGTCTCTTTGGAGCGAGTCCCATCAACATGAATGATATTGAAGGTCATGGGAGCAGTTTCATAGGATTTATTATGATTAGAGTTGATCCTAGCATTCTGTTTTCTCTTTGGTCTAGGTTTAGCATGTTGATTTGCTTGAGTTTGATATGTCTGATGAATGTTCTGATATCGCTGGTGATAATTATCATATCGCTTGGTATGATTTGAAGGTCGCTGGTGTTGGTACTGAGGTCACGATGATGCATGTTCATGAGCAACATCATTGCAAGGAGAAACATAAGGCTTGTTGTCACGAGCCTGTTTCTTCTTACAGTTATAGATTGTATGACCATTGCAACCACAATATCTACACCAGTCGTAATAGGTCACTCGCCCATATTTTCCACGTCCTGGTCTAAAGGGCTTTGCATTTTTGGTGCATCCCTTGACCTCGTGAGTCCCTTGGGCTTGTGATACATACATGGCATGAGCTTTTTCCCCATGATACCATTTTGACTTATGTTTGGGGTTTTCCAAGACTTTCACTTTGTCTTCTAAGAACTCATTCTTGCTTTTGCAAGCTTGAAGAGCCTTATCCAATACGTCAGCCTTTTCAGCGAGTTCCTTGGCTAATTTCTCACGCATGGATGAGGATTTAACATTATCATCAGATTCATAGCCAAACCCTCTCGCTTTAACAAACACTGTTTGATTAACTGATCGCTTTTCAATTAGGGATGCGATACCAGCGACATCAAGGATGACCCTTTTTATTAGGTCATTAGTTTCAAGTAGGCTTTTGCTTGCCATAGAAACAGGAGTGGGTGCTTGTGTAGACGCTTTAGTAAGCGCTTTACCTTTGCAGCCGAAGCACTCCTTGGTTAACAAGGTTGTTTCTTTATCCTTTTGAAATTCTATCTCTTTATTTGCTAGCCTAGTAGATAAATCTAAACATTCAGCATGAAGATCTTCTATTTCCTTTTCATAGCTATCATTTTTAGTTTGTAGTCGCTCGCTCTCTTCTATTATTCCTAGAATTATATTGATTAAATCAGGTTTATCAAGCATGTGAATCTTTTTAGTGAAGCTATTAGGGAGTGAGGTTGATACCTCTGAGTCTTCAGAATTTTGTTCTCCAGCCATTAGACACAAGCCTGTGAACCCTTCATGTAAGTCTGCATCATCATCATCATCTCCCCATGCAGAAGTGGTCATGAGTGCCTTCTTTTCAGATTGCTCAACCTTTGGCTTGGTGCAGTCTCTTGCTAGATGCCCCTTTTGCTGGCAATTGTAGCTGGTGTAGCTGCTGAGGTCGCGTTGGGGGTCAGATGAGGAGGGTAAGGTTCTTTTCTTGTTTTTTAAGAATCGCTTGACCATCTTGGTCATTAAGACTACGTCTTTATCATCATCTTCTTCTTCGTCTTGGTTCTCCATCCTGTCTAGAACTTTTGACAGCTTCAAAGCGACTTGTTTTGTGTCGCTTCCTCTTGACAAAGATCTCATCTTGTCTCCTTGTTCTTGATCATAGAACTTCCCAAAGATCTTGGCTACTGGAAGAGCTTTGGTTTCTTCAGACATTAAGGATATACTCCTAGCCATTTCAAATTTGTCGCTCATAGCATGTATGACAGCGAGTGTCTTCTCATACTCTGGGATGATGTGGCCAGCAGCGGTTAGCTTATCTGTGAGCACGAAGAATCGCGACTGGCAATCAAGGACGCTTTCATTCTCAAGTTGTCTGAAAGCATGAAACTCGCGTTGTAACACGAATTTCCTGTTGTGCTTCATGTCTTCACTTCCTTTGTGAATGACTATGATCGTTTCCCAGATTTCCTTGGCAGTAGGGAGACTTTTTACCTTGTCAACATCATGGCGCTGTAGGCCGACAAAGATCATCTGGCGAGCTTTGGCATTAACTTCGATCTTCCTATAGTAGGCAGCGTCCATCGCGCTTCTGGTGATATCTTCAGGGATTTCTTCATCTCCTAATTCGATGATGTTCCAGCAATGAGCGTCCATCTGCTTGATCCAAGTCTTGTGCATTTCGATCCACCAGTCGAGTTCGCCTTCCTTTAGTAGAGGTGGCTTGTTGAGAGTTCGTCCGTGAATTGGAGTCGAGGAAGACATGGTTGATTACAGAACGGTTCCTGCTCTGATACCAATTGTAGGATCGTCGATCTTTGCTTAAGTCGCGACTAGAGCGACCTTGTGGTCTTAAGTTAACTTTGTTGATCGTAAGGATCTTTAATGTGCGGAAATAAACTTGAAGACACAATGTTCTGCAAACAAACTTGTATATTGCTTATCAATCCTAGTTACAGTCTAGTTTCATACACAATAAAACTTCTAAGTAAGCTAGATCTCTAAAGCAACTATACTATTCTCTCTCACTTGTTTACAACGCTTGATTTCGACTAAATTCCTCTCTAATTTTGTCTCTGCTCGCCTCTCTTCGTCCACGTGACGAAATGCTATCTCTAAGATATATATAGACCATCTAACATCTGGTCTATCGAATCTAATACTAAATCGAATATCTAAACTGAATTGAAACAACTACATCTTCTAGTTATAGAAGATATATAATAAAGAAGAAAATAAAACTTATGCTAACAGATGATGTTTGTGCTAGATACTCATATCATTCCGTATCTAAGCGAATCTACTAAAACGTGAGAGACACGCTCTAGTATCTTCCGATCTTCTAAGTGCCGAAGGCAATGCGCTTTTCGTTTTATAGTCTTGAGGTCGCTTTGATGGTATAACGTCTGCAGCGACCTTCCAATGGCTTTAGCGACTATCTTCTATGCTTGGCACTAGTGTTCTTCGTTGATAAGTCTTTACAGCTTAGACTTGACAACATCTTATATTAGACAAATACTTGTCTGTGATTGTCGCGACCTTCTCTGTCATTAAAGCGACCTTCTGTATATAGTCACGACCTCTGATTCATGCATAGCGACCTGGTCCTGATCATCGCGACTTGCTTTCCGTGCTCTGCTCCACTCCATACGCTTCCCAAGTACCTATACTGAGTAAACTCAATGTAGATGTTAAAAGCAAGTGTTTGTTATCATTAAAACTAGAGAAACTGAGGTAAAGCAATACTAGCTTTGACCTAACAAACATGTTATATAACAACATCCAAATATAAAAAAACATGATTATCTATAAGGAATCCACCTCGGCATTCATCCCGGTTTTGCTTAGGTAGTAAATCAAATAATATTTTGTCAAATGATTGTTAAATAGACTCATAATAAGTTATATAATATTCAAAAGAATCGAAACATGGTTATAGGCTTATTATAGGAAACAAAATCAAATGGATACTTATCTCGATAATGGTGTAGGCTAGTAAAGCATATTATTTTTTGTCAAAATATAGTTAAAAAGACTACATATGTGTTATGGTTTGTAAAAAGATTATCAAAAGTTGATTATTGTTGGCCACTTGGGAGATACAGACTATCGAGGATACTGGCAACACAACTACCGACATTTCTGGCCACGCCACTTCCCTCGGTTATCTCAGGGGAGCTTCCCTCGATTCCGACAAGGGAGCTTCCCTTGGTCCTGCGCTGCCCAGAACTAACGGAGGTCACATTGTGTTAGAAAGTAAAAAAGGTGCATAAAAAAGAATTGCCGTATAAAAAACTACTTTATTGTGAAATCTATCATCTTCCCTATTTATAACATGCAACTTAAAGCTCATCTACGTGGTTCATTCAAACTTTCGTAGAAAAACAGAGGAAAAACACATTAGAATATATATATATCTAAATCACATTCTTTGCATACAAGATGCAACCTAAAAAATAAAGCCCGTGCGAAGCCCGTGCACGAACAACCTAGTAACATATAAAGTTAACTTAATTTTTTTAGTGTGCTTAACTCATTTAATGTCTTGGTCAAATTTATGTATTGGCATTCTCATTTTTATTATAAACTCAACTTATTCATTTTTTAGTCTAACAATAGATTCTCTTCTAAAATTCAAGAAAAAAAACTATTTTCGAATCTTTAAATTTTCATTTTTACTTTTTTTTGGAATATAGGTTACTTGTTAGAAAGGAGGAAAGGATGTCCATCACAAGGTACTCCAAGAGTTCAAAAAGGAATAGCCAGACAAAAAACAGACAATAGCAAATAAAAGACAAGGCCTAAATCCAAAATGGCCCCTAAAAAACAACGCCTACATGTTTAGGACCTTCATTGAATTGATGATCAGGAAAGCGCATTCTTTGATTGTTGGCTTTCTGTGCCCGAAGATGGTGGAATTGCACGCTTGCCAAATGAAGTAAATCGACGATGTGAGACAGGAGGCCGGAACTTGTAGCTTGTAGGAGTATATGTGTATAATAGGAGTATGTAATGTATGACATCATTGATCATGAGCTTACTATAAATAGCTCTTATCTTGTAACGATATCAGTTAGAACATTCAATACAATTCATCAAATCCTTCATACATGAACATGGTATCAGAGCGGTACATGATCCGCATTTCTTGATCACCGGATTTTTTGTTCTCTTCGGTCTTCTTCTCCGGCATCTCGCCGTTTGCTTTTCTTCCCAGTCCCTCTCGGATTCTGTTAATTTCCGATGGAAATTACACCAGACACCAACGATCCTATGTACATTCATTCATCGGATACCGACGACACTTTAATTGTTCTCCAACCATTCGACGACAAAGGTTTTCTATCATGGCGCCGATCGATGCTTGTTGTGATTAGCATTAAGAACAAGACTGGATTTCTCGATGGATCTCTGCCTCGTTCTACCTACGGTGTTGATGCTATCAAGCTAGCAAAATGGGATCGCTGCAACAATCTGGTGATTTCTTGGCTCTTGAATGCCCTGGATAAGAAGATCTCCAGTAGTGTTCTCTCTGCTTCTTCTGCTCATGCTATCTGGACTCAGTTGAATGCTAGATACGACAGAGTCAGTGGAGCACAACGCTTCGCCGTTCAGAAGGAGATCACGAACCTCAATCAAGGTACAAATGACATCTCAACCTATTTTGCCAAGATGAAGGCTCTTTGGGACGAGTTCGACATGTTGCGATCGATTACCCCTTGTACTTGTGAGAGAGTCGTTGCTTCAGACTTTCAAGGAAGAACAACGCCACTAACAGTTCTTATTAGGCCTGAACGATTCCTATCTTGCTGTTCGAGGATCAATTCTCTTGAAAACTCCTACTCCGACAATTGATGAGGTTTATTCAATGTTGATTCAAGAGGAAGAGCAACGTGAGCATAAGAACACATCTCAGATGAGCGCAGATTCAGGTTCTTTCAATGTCAATACTATTTCCTCCAATTCTGTTCCTTCTTCCAACTATAAGGGGAAGAATCCTCGTTTTTGCTCAAATTGCAAGAAGCCTGGACATTTAGTTGAGTCTTGCTTCAAGATCATTGGTTTCCCTAAATATTTTAAGAAGCACAATGGTTCCTTAGCTCATTCTGTTCAACTTGAAAATCAGAATCCAGGATCTATGAGTTTGTCTGTGGCTGAGTTGTCTCAATTGTGTACCTTGCTCAGTGCTAGTTCTTCTACATCACTTGGTAAGGTTCCATTTTCTGGTCATTCTTATGCCTTCTCTGTACTTGCAAAATCAGTTTACTCCAAATTTTGGATCATAGACACTGGTGCTAGTGATCACATGTGCTATGACATGAGTTTCTTCCTTGATCATAGATAGCTAAGAATCCAATTCTTGGATCATAGCTTGGTTGTGCTGCAGTATTCACTGATTCAGCTTGTTTCTTGCAGGGGCTTGTGTCACACAGGACACTAACCCTTGGTAAAATATCAAATGGTTTGTACTTGTTTGATAATCTGGACAATGTAGCAGATGTCTCTTCTGTTGCAGCTTCTTCATCCTTGTCAAGCTCAAAGGATCTTACTCTACTTCATTTACATCATAGAAGGATGGGTCATCTTTCTTACTAGAAGATTCAGAGTATGTTTCAGCTCAAAGTCTCTCCACAGCTTATTGACCCATGTATTGTCTGTGCTCAGTCTAGGCAACAAAGACTTTCTTTTCCTTCTAGTTCTATTTCTACTACTTGTAGATTTGAGATGTTGCACATTGATTCTTCGGGTCCATTTCATCAAACTACTCATGATGGTTTTAGATATTTTTTGACTATTGTTGATGATTTCACCAGAATCACTTGGATCCATCTTTTGCCTAATAAAGCAAGTTGTTTTCCAGCATTACAGAAGTTCATTTCTCTTGTTCAAACTCAGTTTGGAGCTGTTGTCAAAATCATTAGGAGTGATAACGCACTTGAGCTAGGTGGCAACTCTTTTGCTACTGAATTCTATTCTTCTAAAGGCACAATCCATCAAACTTCATGTGTTCATACTCCACAACAAAATGGAGTGGTTGAGCGAAAACATAAGCATCTATTGGAAGTAGCACGTGCTCTTATGTTTGATTCACACCTACCTACTATATACTGGGGTGATGCTATTTTGACAGCAGCTTATCTCATCAACAGATTTCCTACTTCTGTTTTACAAGGGAAATCACCATATGAAGTTTTATTCTCCAAACCTCCCTCTTTGGATCATATTAGAACATTTGGTTGCCTTGTTCTGGCTTCTACAATCAAGGCTGGACGCCACAAACTTCAGCCTAGAGCTGTTCAGTGTGCTTTCATTGGTTTTCCTACCACCAAGAAGGCTTATAAACTTCTTAACCTGGATACTAAGGATATTTTTATTCCAGAGATGTGATCTTTTATGAGAAGATAATGCCATTTGCTCAGAATGCTCCTCCCTCATCACCTTCCTATTTTCCAACCTCTTCTGACATGTGGATTGATGAAATGCCTGCTTCAGACACAGTTGCTCCTTCCTCTCTTCCTGTTCCTGAACCAAGAAGAACCTCCAGGGTAACTCAGAAACCTGCTTTCCTTCAGGATTATGAGTGTTACAATGCTTCATGTTATAGCATTTTGTCTGAACCAAGCACAGAAACTATCAATTTTCATTGCCTTAATGATAGCAGTCAATCATTGGTAGCTCATGTCAACACACTTGATGAACCTAACTCATTTGAGACGGCTCAATCATTTCATGAGTGGCGTGAAGCTATGGCCTCAGAGTTTGTTAGTTGAGCTTTAATCGTCTTGTTAAAGCTTAATCTATTTCTCTTTGTTTTGATGATAACAAACTAATATGTTTAATCTCTTAGTGTTTTTAAGCCTTCCAGGTCATTGCCATATTTGTAAGGATGCGCTTAAGTCACTTAGAGATGCACTTTACTGGTCACAGTCGCGCTTAACACCAAGTGGAGAAAGTAAGTTTCGCAAACGGTGTTTAATAAATCCATTCAAGACCAAGAAGTAAGAGTGATCGAGTTTCGAGGGCATAGAGACGCGCTTGAATGAAGTTGAAGCAAGTTGACCACGAGGTTCCACTGAAGCTTAGGGTGCGCCAGAGCGCAAAAGAACAAATCCACACGCTATGAAGGCTGGTAAAGCGGGAGAGTGCAAGTTGTGTGCACAGGAAGGTGCGAGAAGAACTTTACACTCTTTGGGATGCTACTCCAGGGATCGCCAGCGTGGCAGGAGTTTGTTAGAGCTTGAAGCACACGGATTGCTTATGTGGCGTGGATCAACACATGAAGAACAAAACCAATTCACTCCAAGCCGTTGATTAATTCTAGTGAAGTGATCAAGGCACACGGATTGATGAGGTGGCATTGTGCTTAGTCTTTGTTTGTTACACGAATTGAGTTATAGGTTTAACTTAAGGATTGTGTATAAATAGAGTACTATTGCATTCACTCTAGTGATTGCAAACCGAGAGAATATAGGAAGCAAGAGAGAGCTTAAGAGATATTTCGTTTGTAATCAGAGAGTGTTGAGAGTGCCTTCTTGTTCTTCAGAGCTGAACTCCAAGTATTGTAAAGAGAGAGCTTACGAGTGAGTTTCAAGTGTTGAAGCGAGAGATTGTAATCCTTTCTTAATCAATACAAGTGTAGTGGTGAGTTTTATCCCGAGTCAGCTAGTGACTTAGGGTTCTCACTGTTTAGAAATTCTTGTGTGTGCAAATATAGGTGCGCTTTAACAACTTAAAGCGCGCTTTATTGTCTGTCTAACCTTTTCCGCACTTAAGGACTTTAGTAAATTCATTACTAATAGTTCGTCATAGGTTAAGCGCAAGCCAAGTATTCAAAGCGCAATTGAATTCTTGTTAAGCGCAACTAAGGCTTAATGAACCTTAGTGACAGAGAACAATAGCTGATCAAACACGTGTTTTCTACAATTGGTATCAGAGCGAGGTTAGCTATTTGCACTAATCTTTTTACAGGTTCACTAGGATTCTCAAGTCTCGAACAATGGCAAGTTTCAACCTCGGCATTTCTCTCGCCAAGCCCCATGTCCTTGTTGAAGGCGAACTCGAATGGTGGCTCACAATGACGAAGAATTACATCCAGCAGACGGACTACCAGTGCTGGAAGATTATTGAAAAGGGCGATGAGATGATCTCCGAAACTGATGACTCAAAATGGGAAGCAAAAGAGTACCAACTGATGGAGAAGAATGCTAAAGTGCGACAGCTCATTCTTAATGCTCTTTCAAGGAAAGACATAGACAAGGTAATGTCCCTCCCCACTGCCCAAGCCATGTGGAAAGCCATCATAAACATGCACTCAGGTAGTGATGACATGAAGGACAATCGTATCTTTGAGCTTAATCGCGAATTTTGCTCCATTCGAATGGGGGAAAATGAGCTCGTTTCTGATTATCATTCTCGGTGTCAAATCCTCTATGACAAGATGCTTTCTGCTGGAATGGAGAAGAAAGCTTGGGAGTATTCTATGGTGTTCATTCATGGAGTGAACTCAAATTATACAACCCTCAAGAAAATTCTTCTTCAGTCCAAGGAAACTCGAGAATTGCCTATCTCTGTTCTTGCAGGGAAATTCAAAGTGCAGGAAATCAAGAACAACGAGGAAAAGCACTCAGAACGAGAGAACAAAGGAATGGCGCTCAAGTTATCTCGTGTTCTCCAAAAGCTTGAAAATGATGATGAAGGAGAAGACGACGATGATAGGGACGTTGCTATGATGACCAAGCTCGTGAAAAAGTTTTTCAAGAAACAAGGCGGTCTCAAGCGCGACTCTACCTATAAGCAGGGCGACGTCAGGGATTTCACTTGTTTCAACTGCAATGAGAAAGGTCACCTTGCTAAAGCGTGTCCTCATCCAAAAGCGAATCCAGGCTCAAGCTCAAAACAGCCCCCCAAACAAGCGTTCGTCACGCTTTGGGGAGAATCTGATGACGATTCGGAAGATGGAGCGCAACCTGACTTGTGCTTAATGGCTGGCGTCGCATCTGACTCAGACTCTGGCTCTGAGATTGAGGTAAATGATCTGAACCTTGACATTCTTCCCAAGCGCAATCTTATCCTCCTTTTAAAAGAGCTTATGGTTCAAGATAAGTCTCTAGCAACTGATGCTAGAGCACGGCTTGTTGAACTTGATAATGCTAAGGAAGAACTGGTTGATCTTTCCAAACATTTACATGACAAAACCACACTCCTCTCTAAATCTTGTGAACTTTGTCATGGTAAAGGGTTGGAAAGTAACTCTGTCTCAACTAAAGATGTTAAGCTTGATCAGATCATATCAAAGCTTGATGTTCTTACTAAATTAGTGGAAACAAAGTCTGTCCCTCAAACAGGCTTTGTTAAAGCTAGACCTGGATTGGGTTATGACCCCCAGGAATCTTCCTCTTCCTCCATTCCTCCTCAAGCAAGTGAGTTATCTTCTAAGATCAAATCACTCGAACAAGACCTAACTGCCTACAAGAGTGAAAACTCTCATTTGAAGAGCAGAATAAAGGTACTTGAGGACCAACCTTCAGAAACCAAAGAGTGGTTTCGTGGGGAAAAGCGCATCATTTGTATAAGAAACAAGCGCATACCCCAACTCAGCCTCCCGTCTTACAAAAGAAAGAACCATTTAGACCGGGAAAGGGCAAGTATGGTTATGTAAGAGGTAACCATTACTGTACCTTTTGTGGTCATAATGGACATGACAAGCATGAGTGCAAGGACTTGAAGGTCCTTAAGAGTAAGCCCTATAAGCCAATGGCTAAAAATAAGGGTAAGCGTACACGTATTCAACAACCCTTTGTTGAGCACGGTTGTGCTTCTGGACACAGAGGTGCGCTTCGTCCAGCGCGACCTCATATTGTGTTAGATCTGAACGATCCTAGATATTATGAGCCAGTCCAAAAGACTAGCTCAGAAATAGCCATGTCTAATATTCCCACGAAGCGCAAGCTTCGATGGGAGATCAAAGCTTGATCTCTACTTTTGCAGGTTGGGATGAAATGTAGGTGGTATATTGACAGCGGTTGCTCGTGCCACATGACGGGTGATCCACAGTTACTACTTTCATTCCAAGCTAAGGAAGGAGGCAGTGTCTCCTTCGGTGAGAAAAAGAAAGGGAAGATCATTGCTAAAGGACAAGCGCATCTCAACAAAGCCATTCAGATAGGAGATGTAAACTTAGTAGAGAACCTACGGTTCAATCTACTGAGTGTAGCACAACTATGCGACCAAGGAGGTAATAAGGTATGGTTTAGTACAAATGAGTGTGCAGTGGTCAGTCCTGAACAAGAGGTGCTTCTAAAGGGAAAGCGCATAGACAACACTTACCTCTTTGACCACTCCTTCTCTCCTAAGCGCAACCTTTGTCTAGCTACACTCACTGAGACGACAAATCTTTGGCACAAGAGAATGGGACACGCAAGTCTACATCTACTCAACAAGCTTCAGTCCAAAGATCTTGTTCGTGGTCTTCCTCGCATCAAGGTGGAATCCATGACTTCATGCTCAGACTGCTCAAAAGCTAAAGCGACTCGTAGCTCCTTTCCCTCTATCAAGGTAGTGCAAACTAAAGCTCCCCTTGAGTATCTCCACATGGACTTATGTGGACCACTACGAAAGCAGAGTAAAGGAGGTAATCGCTATATTTTTGTAATAGTTGATGATTATTCTCGCTATACCTGGACTCTTTTCTTGAAACACAAGAGCGAAACCTTTGCAAAGTTTTAAGCTCTTGCGCTTTTACTGGAAAAGAAGCTAGGGCTCCCCATTTGTTCAATTCGTTCTGACAATGAAACTGAATTCAAGAATGGCGAGTTCCTATCATTTTGTGAGGATAGAGGTATAGATCATAATTTCTCTACTCCTAGAACCCCTGAGCAAAATGGTGTGGTTGAGCGCAAGAATAGGACACTCCAAGAGATGGCACGTACAATGCTACTCTCTAGTGGTGTCGCTTCACACTATTGGGCTCAAGCTGTGAGCACTGCATGTTATATAACTAACCGTGCCTTCTTAAGGCCTATTCTTGAGAAAACTCCCTATGAACTGCTTAAAGGGCGTACACCAAATATCTCTCACCTAAGGGTGTTTGGTTGCAAGTGCTACGTCCATAACAATGGGAGAGATCTTTTGGGTAAATTTGATGCTAGGAATGACGAGGCTATCTTCCTTGGATATGCACCTACTAGTCAAGGATATAGAGTACTCAACCTGAGAACTCAGAGGGAAGAAGATAGCATCCATGTGAAATTCAATAAAGGAGAGCTTGAAAGTGTTCCAGAAATCAACGATGATCCATTCTCCAGTCATGATCTACTTCCAGCTTCTCTTCCCAGTCCTCAAGCGCAACCTTCTATCCCTTCTTCAGGTATGGAAAGTGACGATGATGATGGTGGAAGATGCGCTTCTCAGCCCTTGGCCAAAGAAGTCTGCATTCCCAGTGATGAAGCAACTCCAGAGGACAACATGCAAGATGAAGATCATGAAAGTGGACCATCCATTGAAGTTATAGCTCCTCCTTCACCTCCTTCTCCAAGTCAGGTAACTCCCTCTGTTACTACTTTTCCCCCTTCTAGCTCTCAAGCGGGACCTAGCAATGGTGAAGCGCAACTTGGAAGTCCTCAAGCGGGACCCAGTGGCCTTTCTGGTGGTAGTGAAAGCTTGTCCAAAATCACAACGATGAAGCTACCAGACAATACAGAGGTCACCGTGCGCGATTATCAACAGATGAACTCTCATCTAGTTTCTGCGATCATATCTCAGTATGAAAAAGGTACCCAGACTCGCTCTAACGTTCGTAACATGCTTGCTTGTAGTGCTTTTGTTTCTTTACAGGAACCCAAGTCCATACAAATTGCGCTTCAAGATCCAGATTGGATCATAGCCATGCAAGAAGAGTTAGAGGAGTTCAAGCGCAACCAATTTTGGCGTTTAGTACCCCGGCCAGGTGATAGAAGTATTATTGGTACGCGCTGGGTATACAGAAACAAGCTGGATGATAGTGGAGTGGTGGTACGAAACAAAGCGCGTCTTGTTGCACAAGGTTACAATCAACAAGAGAGCATTGACTACGATGAAACGTACGCACCAGTAGCTCGTCTAGAGGCAATTCGACTGTTGATAGCTTACGCAGCGCACAAAGGATTCAAGCTATTTCAAATGGATGTGAAGACAGCCTTCCTCAATGGTAAGCTTAATGAGGAGGTCTATGTCAAGCAACCACCAGGATTTGAAGATCCAGCTTATCCAGACCACGTGTACTTTCTTGACAAAGCGCTATATGGACTAAAGCAAGCCCCTCGCGCTTGGTATGACTGTCTATCTAAGTACTTGTTGGCAAATAACTACAAGAGAGGTTTGGTGGACAAAACCCTCTTCATAAGGGAAGTGAAAGGTGATATTCTCATTGTTCAAATTTACGTTGATGATATTATATTTGGTTCTACTAACTTGCAGCTTGTAGAAGATTTTAAGAACACCATGAGCATCAAGTTCAGTATGAGCATGATTGGTGAGCTCAAGTATTTTCTAGGACTTCAAGTAAACCAAATGGATGAAGGCATTGAGATTCACTAGCAGAAATACATCAAAAAGCTGCTTAAGAAGTATCAAATGGAGAACTCCAAACCTTGCCCTACTCCCCTCTCAACTACTACAAAACTGGACAAAGATCTAATGGCTGAGAAGGTAGATGAAACCATGTATCGAGGTATGATAGGTTCTCTAATGTATTTAACTGCTTCACGTCCTGATATTGTTTTTGCCGTTAGTGTATGCGCTCGATCACAGTCAGACCCTCGCGCTTCTCACCTTTCTCATGTAAATCGCATCTTCAGGTATTTGAAAGGGTCTGACGATCTTTGCCTTTGGTATTCCAAAGGGGGCGGTCTTTCTCTTGTTGGCTATACCGATGCAGATTATGCAGGTTACTTGGCTGATAGAAAGAGCACTAGTGGTATGGCACAGTTCCTTGGCCCTTGCTTAGTCTCCTAGGGATCCAAGAAACAAAACTGTACAACGCTTTCAACGACAGAGGCAAAATACATAGCTGCAGCGCAATGTTGCGCTCAAGTGTTGTGGATAAAGCAACAACTCATTGACTATGGTATTATTCTTGACACTATATCTATATTTTGTGATAATACTAGCGCTATATGTGTTTTGAAGAACCCTGTCCATCATACAAGAACGAAGCACATTGACGTAAGACATCACTTTCTACGAGACCATGTGGAGTGCAAGCATATTCACGTATCTTCAGAAGGGCAATTGACAGATATCTTCACTAAGGCGCTTAATCATCAGGTATTCCTAAACCTCAGGGTTCAGCTTGGCCTTATTCGACTCCATTAGCTTCAAGGCAATGGAACTGTAAGTATTCCTCTATTTGACTAGAATTAGCGAGCTTAGTATCAAGGTACGAACTATGGTCGCTTGCGCTTGATATCTTTGAGTCTTTCATGCTTTTAGTTGATCATTGAAATGAATTAGTACTGAACTTGTCTGACTTGTTTGGATCGTTTTGATATAATCCTATTCCATGCATGCTCTTCTTTGCCAAAAACGTGACAATGGTGATCGTCTTCTACCCATATTACATGCCTAAGAAATGATCCATTGCATAGGTGTCCTTAGCCTGACTAGATGTAACGCTTCTCTCGTCCTTTATTGAGCTCTACATTAGAGAAGTATTCATTTGGTGACATAAAGCCCAAATTACCATGCTACATGTATATGCACATACTTCCACATCAACTTGAGTGATTGAATGCTCTAATGTCCCCTATATGAAATGTGCATCTTTCTATTCATAAATTACTTTACATTGTAGTTTGAGAATTGACCTGGACATCACGCTCTTACATCTACTCATCTCAATCAGTGTTGTGCTTCTTTGGTTTTAGTATTCAGGGGTGATTCAACATGCGCTTCAGTCTTCAGTGCATTTTAGTGTTACAGTGTATCGCGCTTTGCAGCGCATCTGGGTGGAATTCCTTCCGAGTTGGGTTTGCTTAACTTTGAAGAAATGCCTTTTTGGTCAAATCCGCCTGCCGCTTGTGTGATGTAACGGCTCCTTTTGCAGTGCAACGGTCATAATTATAGCCGTTGGGGGCTATGCGCAGGCCTAGCGCAGATTTCGTGTTCTCATTGGACCGTTGGGACGTGCAACGGCTCTATTTTTTGATTGGCGTTTCAAGCGGATAAGGAGTTGTTGAGTGAGATATATATATGAGGTATTCATCGCACTATTCTACCTTACCTCTTCTTATCTCCTACCTTTACTCTCTTCTCCTACCCTCATTCTCCATTTTTACACTTATAATCACTACCATGGACAAAGTTCTCAACGCCCTTCATGAGCTTGACCCTGAAACACGGGCCAAGATCCAATCCATTGTCCAGGCCTCCTCCTCCACTCAGCCTGCCTCTCAAAATACCCCAACATCTCATGAAGTTACTTCTCCCTCCACGAAACCAGCCTCTCCACCACCAACTACAACTTCTCCAGCTACTAAAACAGCCTCTCCTCCAATTGACCTAACCGACAATGATGACCCAGCTCCTAACCTAGATAGCCCCTTAAAACCCCTCTTCTCTCATGATCCCCCGGTGGATATGGATTTGCTCGCTTCAGACTTAGAGCTCGCTGGCTACGATCCAGTTAAAGAGCTTGGAAGACCTCAAGCCGAGACGTCGCACACGACTCTAGCCAAAGGTAAAAGAGTCCTCAGTATTGACACTCCCTCTCGTCCTGGCTCTAAAATTCGGCCTCCAGCGCAATCCCCACAGTCTCCTAAAGAGCTTCTGGCTAGTATACCATCCGACTCTGACGAAGATGGTGAGTTTCAACTCCTTCCTCGAACTGGTGCTCAGTCTCCTCTTCCTTTACAGTCTCAGAAACCTGATCGGCAAAGTGACGCGCTTCGCCGCAAGGGTAAAAAGCGCAAGGCCGTAGCTCCTCCACCACCTGTTTTAGAGGATGTTGAGTCCTCAGATGGGTCCGAGCACGAGTCCCCTCCTCTAGAGCAGAAACAAGTTGGCGCTTCAACCAGATCCAAGCGCACCAAGGTAATGGGCTTAACAGATTTTCCTGCCATTCCTCAGGGTGTACAGAAGAGCTCTTTCTTATTTCCGGAGATAGTGACTCCTGACTTGCTAACCGGCCTTCAAGATTCTTCCCATGTCACTCGCTTTGCCACCTGGTTGAGCTTTCAAGGATGGGATACGCTTGAGACAGAACCAGCGCGCTGCAACAACACCATGGTTTACCAATTCTATGCTACTCTGGAGTACTCAGCGCCTAATCCGGAATACGGCTTAGTTAACTTCACATGGAAAGGTAACGCTAAGGAATGTTTTCGTGTTAAAGATCTTGCAAAGGCTATTGGGCTGACGGAGCAGTCTAGTGGGTTCGGACGGCTTTACAAGAAAAATTGGCCAGCTGGTGCTACTGCGCTGAAGAAGACGGTGTTTGGACCAAATGTGCCTAAGGGAGCGCTTACAGTGGATCTGCTTCGCCCCGCCAAGCGCCTGCTACACCACTTCATCATCACCAACATCACGCCAAGAGATTATGACCGTGACAAGGTGACTATAGCTGATTGTTGCATTATGGCCGCAGTTATTTCCAATCAGGTCGTCAACACTGCTCAGCTCATGATGAGCCATTTGGTGCTGTGTCGCGCTGCCACATCCGGTCCTCTGCCCTTCCCACACTTAATTTGCAAGATGCTTCGAGCCGACGGTTTGTACGACAACTCTCTTCCCGATTATGCTTGTTCTACTTTCCTTACCACGGATGCCATCGTTGCTATTCTCTTGCCCAAGTCTGGGGAGAAACTCCATTCTAGCTTGCGCTCTGAGCTGAGCCCTCGCGCTCGAGTCTCCTCTAGCTCTGCCGATCTTTCAGTTATAGTGGCTTCGATGGAAGCGCATCAAGAGAGGGTTGAGAAGCGTCTTAGCGAGATGGTTGAGCTCATGTTGTCTATGCTGAAGCTGGTTCAGGAGAAGTTTGACGCTGAACGAGGTGGTAGTTCATAAGCTGTTGTGATGGTTGCGCTCTTAAGCGCTTTTGCTGACTCTCTTTTCTCTTTACTTTGTTTAAGTTTTTGTGAATTAGCTCGCTAGGGTTCCTACCTCTTTTGTGCCAGTTTGTGAACAATATAAATGAAGTATGGGTTTGACTTTTATATCTCTGAGAGCCTTACTGACGTGACTATTCTTTACTTAAGTTGCTCAATGTTCTCTATTGAGCTTTGTCTGACGTCTTAGCTAGCAAGCGCACTCTACTATTTTTCTTACCGTATGACTTTGCTTTGAATTTTTCGATGATGTCAAAAGGGGGAAAAACACAGGTACATTCCTCTTTGATTAAGGGGGAAGTATGAGATCGTGCTTGAATTCAGGGGGAATTGAAAACTGGTATGGTTAAGTACTTGGTAAGATACTTTGATCCAATTCCGAATCTGAATACTTGATTAAATTGATATTATTGTCTTCATTTTAGTCACTTAAGAAAGTATTCATGAACTTACCTGTTTATAGTTTGTCATCATCAAAAAGGGGGAAATTGTTAGTTGAGCTTTAATCGTCTTGTTAAAGCTTAATCTATTTTCTCTTTGTTTTGATGATAACAAACTAATATGTTTAATCTCTTAGTGTTTTTAAGCCTTCCAGGTCATTGCCATATTTGTAAGGATGCGCTTAAGTCACTTAGAGATGCGCTTGACTGGTCAGAGTCGCGCTTAACACCAAGCGGAGAAAGTAAGTTTCGCAAACGGTGTTTAATAAATCCATTCAAGACCAAGAAGTAAGAGTGATCGAGCTTCAAGGGCGTAGAGACGCGCTTGAATGAAGTTGAAGAAAGTTGACCACGAGGTTCCACTGAAGCTTAGGGTGCGCCGGAGCGCAGAAGAACAAATCCACACGCTATGAAGGCTGGTAAAGCGGGAGAGTGCAAGTTGTGTGCACAGGAAGGTGCGAGAAGAACTTTACACTCTTTGGGATGCTACTCCAGGGATCGCCAACGTGGCAGGAGTTTGTTAGAGCTTGAAGCACACGGATTGCTTATGTGGCGTGGATCAACACATGAAGAACAAAACCAATTCACTCCAAGCCGTTGATTAATTCTGGTGAAGTGATCAAGGCACACGGATTGATGAGGTGGCATTGTGCTTAGTCTTTGTTTGTTACACAAATTGAGTTATAGGTTTAGCTTAAGGATTGTGTATAAATAGAGTACTATTGCATTCACTCTAGTGATTGCAAACCGAGAGAATATAGGAAGCTAGAGAGAGCTTAAGAGATATTTCTTTTGTAATCAGAGAGTGTTGAGAGTGCCTTCTTGTTCTTCAGAGCTGAACTCCAAGTATTGTAAAGAGAGAGCTTACGAGTGAACTTCAAGTGTTGAAGCGAGAGATTGTAATCCTTTCTTAATCAATACAAGTGTAGTGGTGAGTTTTATCCCGAGTCAACTAGTGATTTAGGGTTCTCACTGTTTAGAAATTCTTGTGTGTGCAAATATAGGTGCGCTTTAACAACTTAAAGCGCGCTTTATTGTTTGTCTAACCTTTTCCGCACTTAAGGACTTTAGTAAATTCATTACTAATAGTTCGTCATAGGTTAAGCGCAAGCCAAGTATTCAAAGCGCAATTGAATTCTTGTTAAGCGCAACTAAGACTTAATGAACCTTAGTGACAGCGAACAATAGCTGATCAAACACGTGTTTTCTACAGAGTTCTCTGCTCTTGATGCAAATCATACTTGGGACTTAGTAGAATTGAGTAAAGGAAAGAGTCCTATAAGCTCTAAGTGGGTGTACAAGGTTAAGTTGCGTGCAAATGGTACACTTGAAAGATATAATGCTCGACTTGTGATCAAAGGATGCACACAACGGGCAGGGATAGACTTCACTGAGACATTCTCCCCTGTAGTTAAGATGACTACAATTAGAAGTCTTATTGCTGTTGCTTCTAAGAAGAACTGGCCCTTGTCACAACTTGATGTAAATAATGCTTTTCTCCATGGGGAGCTAGAAGAGGAGGTCTACATGAAGATTCCCCAGGGTATGACAACAGCTCCTAACATGGCTTGTAGGTTGAACAAGTCATTATATGGATTAAGGCAAGCTCCTAGGCAATGGCATTCAAAGCTATCTGATTCATTATTATATCAAGGCTACAAACAGTCACACAATGGTTCATCATTATTCATCAAGAAAGTTCAACACTATGTTGTCTTTCTGGCTGTATATGTGGATGATATATTGATCACATGCAATGATGATCATGAAATCTTGGCCATCAAAGCTCACCTTCACGATGACTTTAAAATCAAGGACTTAGGTAAGCTTAATTACTTCCTTGGTATTGAGTTTCTACATTCAGCAAAGGACATTGTTATGTCTCAAAGGAAATTCATCACTGAAGTCCTCAAGGAATTTGACCTCACAGACTCACCTTCAACTACTAGTCCACTTGATCCTTCCATTAAGCTCAGTAATCAGTCTTCTGTTAAAGATTTTTTGCCAGATGCAACTCCTTGCAGAAGGCTTGTTGGTAAGCTAAATTTTGTTATTAACTCCAGACCTGACTTGGATTTTGCAGTGCAACATTTGAGCCAGTTTATGCAGTCCCCAACTCACACTCACTTTCAAGCAGCTTTGCACACATTGAGATTCCTCAAAGGAACTCTTCATCATGGTCTTCTATTGTCATCAACTGGTGACTTTACTTTACAAGCCTTTTGTGATAGTGATTGGGCTTCCTGTGTATGCACCAAAAGATCTGTGAGTGGCTATATTGTGCTATTAGGAGGGTCCCCTATTAGCTGAAAAGTAAGAAACAGACAACCATATCATTGTCTTCTGCAGAGGCAGAATATAGATCCCTTAGAAGATTGATAGCAGAGCTCGCCTGGTTAACTCGCCTTCTACACGAATTAGATGTGTCTTCCTTACATCTTGTTGCTGTGAATTGTGACAGTGAAGCAGCAATACATATAGCAAGGAACCCAGTGTATCACGAGCGCACCAAACACATCGAGATAGACTGCCACTATGTCCGATCACAACTCTCTAAAGGATTGATACAATTGTCTCATGTTCCAACACATGCTCAGCTTGCAGACATTTTAACCAAGCCACTTTCGGGTCCTAAGCATTCTTCTACTCTTTGCAAATTGGGTTTGGTCATAGACCTACCAATTTGAGGGGGGGGGGGGGGGTGTACGAGTATATGTGTATAATAGGAGTATGTAATGTATGACATCATTGATCACGATCTTACTGTAAATAGCTCTTATCTTGTAACGGTATCAGTTAGAACATTCAATACAATTCATCAAATCCTTCATACACGAACATAGCTCATAGAGCTTTTGTTAGCCCCAACGAGCAATCAACTAATCCAGCTTCAATTTCAATGAATCGCAGGGTGATGCCAAGCCAATTGAAAACAACATCGATGAAGGATTTGGTGTAAGAACGATCAAACCACAAGTGGTCAATACTTTCAACAACAACTGTACAAAATGGGCAACACGGATTCGGGGCAAGATCTCAGTTGTGCAGCCGATCAAGAGTCGGTAGACGCCGGTGAAGAGAAATCCAAGCGATGAAGTTGTGGTGAGGGATATGGAGACCCCCCCAAATGTAAGTAAAGTCTTAAGTAGCCAGTGAAGTAGTCAGCTGCAGCGGCGCCGATGACTGGCCTACTATAGGAACACCAGCAAGGAGGAGGTTATAAACAACGAGAGTGTACTATTTACCGTTGGGAGATATGATGAGGGAGAGGATAGACTGAGTAAGTTGAATTTTGATAAGTTCATCCTTCACTCTTGAACTATGGTACGCCATGCCCAGCTTTTCTGACCCGCTACAGTGGAAGCCCAGATATCTGTGTTGCACAAATGGTGCAGTTTAACCCATGAGAGCTATATGCTAACGGTGCCTTGAGATATTCCAAAGATAGATCTAGCAATTGAGGCCCGGTTCTATGCAAGAATTTCCTTGATGCCCAAGCCTCCTTCATCCTTGTTCTTGCAAACAGTCTGCCAAGCGACAAGATTGCGATGTCCCCTGTCCTTCTTTGACCAAAGAAATTTGAGGATGATGCCTTAAATGGTTTCCATTACTTTGTTGGGTTTGATAGGCACGTCTACGACGCGTCTATGGTGCAAGGATTAGACGTTATTTTGATACTGTATGAGCTATATTAGTGCATATTTGGATGCATTGATGATTCTACATGAAATGCAAAATATCAGTTTATTTAGAGTGATTATAAGACTTACTAGGATTTGAAGAGTTCAAATGAAGATCAGGACAAAAGCCGAAGACAAGAAGTTGAAGACCGAGTCAAGAATGCGAGTTGTAGAATATTATACTGGGTTTAAATGGCTATTTCTCTCAGATACGATATCCTAATGAAGTGGTTCTAAGTTCTAGACTTATATCTTTAAGTCTAGTTTTTATCCTCAAAATATGAGAGTAATTGGAGTTTGAAGTCATACATTATGGTGTGTTTTCTACAACGTCACAAAATATTTCCTTTCTTGTTGGGCTGACCGAGATCTGTGATTTACCTTTGCAAGATTTGGCTATGGATTTGCATTGAAGATTTAGTTGGAGACAATCTACAAGTCAGTTAGTTAAGATAAATTAGTTTCTTATTAATTATTATTAGGGGTTTAGATATTCTAGTTTTATTATTTAGGTAGAGAAAACCCTTTGTTTTTCTCTATGTTGGGTTTTTCCAATTCACAGTTTTAGGTTCTTTCTTCCCCATTTTTTGTAAGATGATAACTATGGGTTAAGCTTTCAAGCTTAGATAGATAATGAAGTATTAGTTTGATTAATTAGTTGTGAGATTTTCTATCCCTTTATCTATTGCTTTATTTGATGTTATTAGTTCTCTTGCGCTTGAATGTCCATTGATTTATTAGTTGAATTCTAGATTTATCACATAGTATTGGATTAGTATTTCATAAGGCTAGGTTAGATTGTTTCGTTCGTCACATTTTAGTCTTCTGAAGCAAGCATATTGTTCTAATGTTGGTCTGAGTTAGGATTTATATGCAGAGAATTAATATTTCGGCTAGTCACTCATGCCCATATCCTGGTGCTCTTCACATTAATGCATCTTTTAGTTTGAATCATTGGCGTTCATCGTGGTTAACTAAATAGGATAGGATTAGTATGCTCGGTTTGAGGTGCTAGTTAATTTCCTATAGGATAGGAACTCAATCATAATAATTTGACATTGGATGAATTTCTAGGATCAACTTGTCTAATGGAAATGGATTAATTGGTTAAGTGCTTAGTCTATTGAGTCTTACATAACTTTGTTCTTTCCTTCCCTTCCTTTTTCCCTTCATTAGTTTGTGTGTGTTTTTGGCTTAAAATCCGTCTTGTCTCTATCACTTGAGTGCTTGTTCTAACAAGACTTGCATTCTTGTGTTCTAGTTACTTTGGATTGACATTAGTTATATTTATCAAGTATTTATACCTCCCAATGATTGGCCCGTACTTCCGCTAGACTACATTTCGGTTACTTTAGTTGATTCGACTTAAGAGTTTAGAGAAGTCTATTTTGTACAGTTGTGTTTGTCTGCCTATCAAACGATCGGTCAAACACATCACTATTAGGTAGTATGAACACATTGCTTAAATAAACCTGCATGATGAAAATAACAGATTGAATTAGTGGTAAATGTCCGGCATAGGACAAACTTTTGGAGGTCCATGATTGGATTCGGTTGAGGTTTTTGGTGATGAGAGGGAGGTAGTAATTGCGATTAAGCTTCTTGGAGCCTATCGGAAGACCAAGGTAGGTCATAGGGAGAGTCCCGGTAGGGATGTGAAGGATGGTTTTAATGGCCACCATAGTGTCGGTACTCACCCCCCGAAATAAATACTCGACTTGTCAACATTATATCACCTACCTGACATATCCCCAAACAAGTCAAGGCAGATTTGAGGAGTCTAACCGATTCGATGTCGCCTCTACAGAAGAGGAGGAGATCATCCACAAAGCAAAGATGGTGCCAAAGTCTCACATTTAAGGTGGAGTTGAAGTCATGGTTTTGGTTTTGCATTTGATGAGCTAGGAGAGATATTCAATAGCAACAGAGAAGAGATACATGGACATATGGAAGCCTTGTCTAAGCCCATGATTACCTTTGAAGAAACCTTCCAACGAACCATTGATGGAAATGGAGAAAAAAGCTGTAGAGATTTAAGTTCAGACCCAATCAACAAGGAGAACAGGGAGTCGAAAACTAAGCATAGCTTGGATAAGTAACTCATGGATAAGGGTGTAGCACGCCCTCCTAATGTCAATCTTGATGGCATAATGTTTTTCCGGGTATAGTGGAAAAGGAGCTCTTGACAGAGGAGGACATTATGGGGGATAGATGGACCCGGGATGAAGGTCCCTTGATAAGGCCCAATGATATCTTCCATTTTTCATTTGAGTCTATTGAAAATGAGCTTGGATATAGTTTTTTAAAGTGTCAAACAAAAAGCTATCTTGCGGTAGCATGAGAGAGAAGTGGGAGCATAATTTTTTTGGAATGAGGGAGATTGTGATATTATTAAGCACTCGTAGGAGGTGTCCACTAATGAATAAATCGCGGGTTGTAGCATGGGTAGCTGGAACCGTGATACTCCAGCTCTTCTTACAGAAATAGGAGTTAAAACCATCGGGTTCCGGTGCCCGATTCTTGGAGATTTAGAAGACAGGTTTTTGGACATCCGTACCGGTAAAAGCATAGGTAAGATTCGCAGCCTGCTCAGTAGACACAAGCCACCCCTCACGAGAGATACTGGTTATGAGGGACAAGACACGTGCCAATAAGATAGGTATAGTGTTTGACAAATACCTCACTGATCTCCTTAATGTCAGTAACAAGGTTTCCTTGTTGGTCCGAAATAACGTGTATATTCACAACCCTCCGTCGCATTTGGATATGGCTGAAGAAGTAAGTAAAAAAACGGTCAGAAAATCGCATCTACCTAGTTTTAACAAGCTGATTAGTGATGAGAACGTCGCTATCAGGTAGGATGAACATATTGATCAAATAAACTTGCATGCTGAAAATAACAGATTGAATTAGTAGTAAATGTCCGACATAGGACAGACTTTTGGAGGTCCATGATTGGATTCGGTTGAGGATTTTGGTGATGAGAGGGAGGTAGTCATTGCGATTAAGATTCTTGGAGCCTATCGGAAGACCAAGGTAGGTCATAGGGAGAGTCCCGACAGGGATGAACATGATGGTTTTAATGGCCACCATAGTGTCGGTACTCACCCCACGAAATAAATACTCGATTTCTCAACAATATATCACAAACTCGACATATCCACGAAGAGGTCAAGGCAGATTTTGGGAGTCTAATCGATTCTATGTTGCCTCCACAGAAGAGGAGGATATCATCCACAAAGCAAAGATGTGTGATTGCAAGAGTCTCACATTTAAGGTGGAAGTTGAAGTCATGGTTTTTGGTTTTGCATTTGATGATCTAGGAGGTATTCAATAGCAATGGAGAAGAGATACGGGGACATAAGGAAGCCTTGTCTAAGCCCATGATGACCTTTGAAGAAACCTTCCAACGAACCATTGATGGAAACGGATAAAGAAGTCGTAGAGATGTAAGTTTGGACTCAATCAACAAGGCGAACAGGGAGTCCAAAACT
>NW_027370267.1:0-37069 GCF_046119375.1 Phyllobates terribilis
CATGATGGTATTTATTGGGCCCCACGTTCTTAAGTAAATCTCAATATTGCTTCAAAAAGGTAGCTATGCATATACAGTTTACAGACAGAATGTTAACATATTAAGCAAGAGTGTGACAACTTATCAGTGCTAAATGTGCCATAAAAAAACCCAGCATGTAAAATTCTTAGCTTTGACAAGTGACAACATATCTGGCAAAATGCATTGTAAACCAAATGTAATTTTTAGCTGCAGTAAATTTTAGACAATCAAAATGATGTTAAAATGTGTGTGTTTCTTACAGTCTAGAGGCTGCTTATTCTGATGGAGGAAAACACTGACAGCATCCTTCATGATCACTGAAAGAACTGTTCTCCTTTCTCCTGCCCCACACTGATCTATCTGATCGGTGCAGTGCAGGGAGAAAGTCACCAGGACTTGCACGGATGTTGCGCATCCTGTGTAGCTGAAAAAACTTCTGCAAGACTAGCCCTTGGACCTCTTTATGAAAAGAAGAACGACACTCCTGATATGTGAGGTGGCATGGATAGGGTCCCAATCAAACAAAGTTGTTGATTAGCCATTGAACCTTTCAGGTCATGTGATCAGTCACATTCCTGGAAGGAATTTCAAGATGTGGTAATGTATACGATGGATGAGTGTACATATATATATATATATATATATATATATATATAAGTGTTTGTGTGTGTGGAGCTGCATGAGTATATAAGAGAGCTGTTGGTGTATGGTATGTAAGAAAGCTGTGTACAAGTATGTAGCAAAACAGTGCGTGTATGTAACAGAGGTGTGAGTGCATACTTCAAAGCTGTAGAAAAGCTATATGTGTTAGAACTGTGTTTGTGTATGGAGGAGAGTTGTGTGTGTATTTCGGAAAATTGCGTGTGTGATAGTAGTAGAGTTGTGTGTATGCAGGAGAGATGTGTGTATGTAGGAAAGAGGGTGGAAACTTATCAATGCTATAGGACCTATGCAAGAACCTAACATGATCAAATTTGACTCATGACAATACAGCTTTAAAAAATGCATTGGCAGCAATTGTACCGATCATCTACTTTCAATGAATTATCAGCAAATTGGTGAAAGTACACCTATTAAAAAAAAAATAACAGCCTCCTCCATATCCCCTCTAGCTGTCCTGTCCATCACCAAGATAGGTGCGTTTTCTGCCATTTTAGGTAGAAGTAATGTTCAACCAATTTGCTTCTAATTTAGACAAAGTAGTAGGAAAGTTTATCAAACAAACTCTACATATGAGCTCTATCTATTTTACAATACGTGTAATATGTATTCACAAAATGTCCATTTTCTATATGTGTGAACTTCACATCTTTTTTTTTTTTTAGTAAGTTTTAGTGCATGATGAGGTGGTGTTTACCTATAGGATCCACCATCTCTTGGACTGGGCACCATTGATGGTATTTATTGGGCCCCACGTTCTTAAGTAAATCTCAATATTGCTTCAAAAAGGTAGCTATGCATATACAGTTTACAGACAGAATGTTAACATATTAAGCAAGAGTGTGACAACTTATCAGTGCTAAATGTGCCATAAAAAAACCCAGCATGTAAAATTCTTAGCTTTGACAAGTGACAACATATCTGGCAAAATGCATTGTAAACCAAATGTAATTTTTAGCTGCAGTAAATTTTAGACAATCAAAATGATGTTAAAATGTGTGTGTTTCTTACAGTCTAGAGGCTGCTTATTCTGATGGAGGAAAACACTGACAGCATCCTTCATGATCACTGAAAGAACTGTTCTCCTTTCTCCTGCCCCACACTGATCTATCTGATCGGTGCAGTGCAGGGGAGAAAGTCACCAGGACTTGCACGGATGTTGCGCATCCTGTGTAGCTGAAAAAACTTCTGCAAGACTAGCCCTTGGACCTCTTTATGAAAAGAAGAACGACACTCCTGATATGTGAGGTGGCATGGATAGGGTCCCAATCAAACAAAGTTGTTGATTAGCCATTGAACCTTTCAGGTCATGTGATCAGTCACATTCCTGGAAGGAATTTCAAGATGTGGTAATGTATACGATGGATGAGTGTACATATATATATATATATATATATATATATATAAGTGTTTGTGTGTGTGGAGCTGCATGAGTATATAAGAGAGCTGTTGGTGTATGGTATGTAAGAAAGCTGTGTACAAGTATGTAGCAAAACAGTGCGTGTATGTAACAGAGGTGTGAGTGCATACTTCAAAGCTGTAGAAAAGCTATATGTGTTAGAACTGTGTTTGTGTATGGAGGAGAGTTGTGTGTGTATTTCGGAAAATTGCGTGTGTGATAGTAGTAGAGTTGTGTGTATGCAGGAGAGATGTGTGTATGTAGGAAAGAGGGTGGAAACTTATCAATGCTATAGGACCTATGCAAGAACCTAACATGATCAAATTTGACTCATGACAATACAGCTTTAAAAAATGCATTGGCAGCAATTGTACCGATCATCTACTTTCAATGAATTATCAGCAAATTGGTGAAAGTACACCTATTAAAAAAAAAATAACAGCCTCCTCCATATCCCCTCTAGCTGTCCTGTCCATCACCAAGATAGGTGCGTTTTCTGCCATTTTAGGTAGAAGTAATGTTCAACCAATTTGCTTCTAATTTAGACAAAGTAGTAGGAAAGTTTATCAAACAAACTCTACATATGAGCTCTATCTATTTTACAATACGTGTAATATGTATTCACAAAATGTCCATTTTCTATATGTGTGAACTTCACATCTTTTTTTTTTTTTAGTAAGTTTTAGTGCATGATGAGGTGGTGTTTACCTATAGGATCCACCATCTCTTGGACTGGGCACCATTGATGGTATTTATTGGGCCCCACGTTCTTAAGTAAATCTCAATATTGCTTCAAAAAGGTAGCTATGCATATACAGTTTACAGACAGAATGTTAACATATTAAGCAAGAGTGTGACAACTTATCAGTGCTAAATGTGCCATAAAAAAACCCAGCATGTAAAATTCTTAGCTTTGACAAGTGACAACATATCTGGCAAAATGCATTGTAAACCAAATGTAATTTTTAGCTGCAGTAAATTTTAGACAATCAAAATGATGTTAAAATGTGTGTGTTTCTTACAGTCTAGAGGCTGCTTATTCTGATGGAGGAAAACACTGACAGCATCCTTCATGATCACTGAAAGAACTGTTCTCCTTTCTCCTGCCCCACACTGATCTATCTGATCGGTGCAGTGCAGGGGAGAAAGTCACCAGGACTTGCACGGATGTTGCGCATCCTGTGTAGCTGAAAAAACTTCTGCAAGACTAGCCCTTGGACCTCTTTATGAAAAGAAGAACGACACTCCTGATATGTGAGGTGGCATGGATAGGGTCCCAATCAAACAAAGTTGTTGATTAGCCATTGAACCTTTCAGGTCATGTGATCAGTCACATTCCTGGAAGGAATTTCAAGATGTGGTAATGTATACGATGGATGAGTGTACATATATATATATATATATATATATATAAGTGTTTGTGTGTGTGGAGCTGCATGAGTATATAAGAGAGCTGTTGGTGTATGGTATGTAAGAAAGCTGTGTACAAGTATGTAGCAAAACAGTGCGTGTATGTAACAGAGGTGTGAGTGCATACTTCAAAGCTGTAGAAAAGCTATATGTGTTAGAACTGTGTTTGTGTATGGAGGAGAGTTGTGTGTGTATTTCGGAAAATTGCGTGTGTGATAGTAGTAGAGTTGTGTGTATGCAGGAGAGATGTGTGTATGTAGGAAAGAGGGTGGAAACTTATCAATGCTATAGGACCTATGCAAGAACCTAACATGATCAAATTTGACTCATGACAATACAGCTTTAAAAAATGCATTGGCAGCAATTGTACCGATCATCTACTTTCAATGAATTATCAGCAAATTGGTGAAAGTACACCTATTAAAAAAAAAATAACAGCCTCCTCCATATCCCCTCTAGCTGTCCTGTCCATCACCAAGATAGGTGCGTTTTCTGCCATTTTAGGTAGAAGTAATGTTCAACCAATTTGCTTCTAATTTAGACAAAGTAGTAGGAAAGTTTATCAAACAAACTCTACATATGAGCTCTATCTATTTTACAATACGTGTAATATGTATTCACAAAATGTCCATCTTCTATATGTGTGAACTTCACATCTTTTTTTTTTTTAGTAAGTTTTAGTGCATGATGAGGTGGTGTTTACCTATAGGATCCACCATCTCTTGGACTGGGCACCATTGATGGTATTTATTGGGCCCCACGTTCTTAAGTAAATCTCAATATTGCTTCAAAAAGGTAGCTATGCATATACAGTTTACAGACAGAATGTTAACATATTAAGCAAGAGTGTGACAACTTATCAGTGCTAAATGTGCCATAAAAAAACCCAGCATGTAAAATTCTTAGCTTTGACAAGTGACAACATATCTGGCAAAATGCATTGTAAACCAAATGTAATTTTTAGCTGCAGTAAATTTTAGACAATCAAAATGATGTTAAAATGTGTGTGTTTCTTACAGTCTAGAGGCTGCTTATTCTGATGGAGGAAAACACTGACAGCATCCTTCATGATCACTGAAAGAACTGTTCTCCTTTCTCCTGCCCCACACTGATCTATCTGATCGGTGCAGTGCAGGGGAGAAAGTCACCAGGACTTGCACGGATGTTGCGCATCCTGTGTAGCTGAAAAAACTTCTGCAAGACTAGCCCTTGGACCTCTTTATGAAAAGAAGAACGACACTCCTGATATGTGAGGTGGCATGGATAGGGTCCCAATCAAACAAAGTTGTTGATTAGCCATTGAACCTTTCAGGTCATGTGATCAGTCACATTCCTGGAAGGAATTTCAAGATGTGGTAATGTATACGATGGATGAGTGTACATATATATATATATATATATATATATATATAAGTGTTTGTGTGTGTGGAGCTGCATGAGTATATAAGAGAGCTGTTGGTGTATGGTATGTAAGAAAGCTGTGTACAAGTATGTAGCAAAACAGTGCGTGTATGTAACAGAGGTGTGAGTGCATACTTCAAAGCTGTAGAAAAGCTATATGTGTTAGAACTGTGTTTGTGTATGGAGGAGAGTTGTGTGTGTATTTCGGAAAATTGCGTGTGTGATAGTAGTAGAGTTGTGTGTATGCAGGAGAGATGTGTGTATGTAGGAAAGAGGGTGGAAACTTATCAATGCTATAGGACCTATGCAAGAACCTAACATGATCAAATTTGACTCATGACAATACAGCTTTAAAAAATGCATTGGCAGCAATTGTACCGATCATCTACTTTCAATGAATTATCAGCAAATTGGTGAAAGTACACCTATTAAAAAAAAAATAACAGCCTCCTCCATATCCCCTCTAGCTGTCCTGTCCATCACCAAGATAGGTGCGTTTTCTGCCATTTTAGGTAGAAGTAATGTTCAACCAATTTGCTTCTAATTTAGACAAAGTAGTAGGAAAGTTTATCAAACAAACTCTACATATGAGCTCTATCTATTTTACAATACGTGTAATATGTATTCACAAAATGTCCATTTTCTATATGTGTGAACTTCACATCTTTTTTTTTTTTTAGTAAGTTTTAGTGCATGATGAGGTGGTGTTTACCTATAGGATCCACCATCTCTTGGACTGGGCACCATTGATGGTATTTATTGGGCCCCACGTTCTTAAGTAAATCTCAATATTGCTTCAAAAAGGTAGCTATGCATATACAGTTTACAGACAGAATGTTAACATATTAAGCAAGAGTGTGACAACTTATCAGTGCTAAATGTGCCATAAAAAAACCCAGCATGTAAAATTCTTAGCTTTGACAAGTGACAACATATCTGGCAAAATGCATTGTAAACCAAATGTAATTTTTAGCTGCAGTAAATTTTAGACAATCAAAATGATGTTAAAATGTGTGTGTTTCTTACAGTCTAGAGGCTGCTTATTCTGATGGAGGAAAACACTGACAGCATCCTTCATGATCACTGAAAGAACTGTTCTCCTTTCTCCTGCCCCACACTGATCTATCTGATCGGTGCAGTGCAGGGGAGAAAGTCACCAGGACTTGCACGGATGTTGCGCATCCTGTGTAGCTGAAAAAACTTCTGCAAGACTAGCCCTTGGACCTCTTTATGAAAAGAAGAACGACACTCCTGATATGTGAGGTGGCATGGATAGGGTCCCAATCAAACAAAGTTGTTGATTAGCCATTGAACCTTTCAGGTCATGTGATCAGTCACATTCCTGGAAGGAATTTCAAGATGTGGTAATGTATACGATGGATGAGTGTACATATATATATATATATATATATATATAAGTGTTTGTGTGTGTGGAGCTGCATGAGTATATAAGAGAGCTGTTGGTGTATGGTATGTAAGAAAGCTGTGTACAAGTATGTAGCAAAACAGTGCGTGTATGTAACAGAGGTGTGAGTGCATACTTCAAAGCTGTAGAAAAGCTATATGTGTTAGAACTGTGTTTGTGTATGGAGGAGAGTTGTGTGTGTATTTCGGAAAATTGCGTGTGTGATAGTAGTAGAGTTGTGTGTATGCAGGAGAGATGTGTGTATGTAGGAAAGAGGGTGGAAACTTATCAATGCTATAGGACCTATGCAAGAACCTAACATGATCAAATTTGACTCATGACAATACAGCTTTAAAAAATGCATTGGCAGCAATTGTACCGATCATCTACTTTCAATGAATTATCAGCAAATTGGTGAAAGTACACCTATTAAAAAAAAAATAACAGCCTCCTCCATATCCCCTCTAGCTGTCCTGTCCATCACCAAGATAGGTGCGTTTTCTGCCATTTTAGGTAGAAGTAATGTTCAACCAATTTGCTTCTAATTTAGACAAAGTAGTAGGAAAGTTTATCAAACAAACTCTACATATGAGCTCTATCTATTTTACAATACGTGTAATATGTATTCACAAAATGTCCATCTTCTATATGTGTGAACTTCACATCTTTTTTTTTTTTAGTAAGTTTTAGTGCATGATGAGGTGGTGTTTACCTATAGGATCCACCATCTCTTGGACTGGGCACCATTGATGGTATTTATTGGGCCCCACGTTCTTAAGTAAATCTCAATATTGCTTCAAAAAGGTAGCTATGCATATACAGTTTACAGACAGAATGTTAACATATTAAGCAAGAGTGTGACAACTTATCAGTGCTAAATGTGCCATAAAAAAACCCAGCATGTAAAATTCTTAGCTTTGACAAGTGACAACATATCTGGCAAAATGCATTGTAAACCAAATGTAATTTTTAGCTGCAGTAAATTTTAGACAATCAAAATGATGTTAAAATGTGTGTGTTTCTTACAGTCTAGAGGCTGCTTATTCTGATGGAGGAAAACACTGACAGCATCCTTCATGATCACTGAAAGAACTGTTCTCCTTTCTCCTGCCCCACACTGATCTATCTGATCGGTGCAGTGCAGGGGAGAAAGTCACCAGGACTTGCACGGATGTTGCGCATCCTGTGTAGCTGAAAAAACTTCTGCAAGACTAGCCCTTGGACCTCTTTATGAAAAGAAGAACGACACTCCTGATATGTGAGGTGGCATGGATAGGGTCCCAATCAAACAAAGTTGTTGATTAGCCATTGAACCTTTCAGGTCATGTGATCAGTCACATTCCTGGAAGGAATTTCAAGATGTGGTAATGTATACGATGGATGAGTGTACATATATATATATATATATATATATATATATATAAGTGTTTGTGTGTGTGGAGCTGCATGAGTATATAAGAGAGCTGTTGGTGTATGGTATGTAAGAAAGCTGTGTACAAGTATGTAGCAAAACAGTGCGTGTATGTAACAGAGGTGTGAGTGCATACTTCAAAGCTGTAGAAAAGCTATATGTGTTAGAACTGTGTTTGTGTATGGAGGAGAGTTGTGTGTGTATTTCGGAAAATTGCGTGTGTGATAGTAGTAGAGTTGTGTGTATGCAGGAGAGATGTGTGTATGTAGGAAAGAGGGTGGAAACTTATCAATGCTATAGGACCTATGCAAGAACCTAACATGATCAAATTTGACTCATGACAATACAGCTTTAAAAAATGCATTGGCAGCAATTGTACCGATCATCTACTTTCAATGAATTATCAGCAAATTGGTGAAAGTACACCTATTAAAAAAAAAATAACAGCCTCCTCCATATCCCCTCTAGCTGTCCTGTCCATCACCAAGATAGGTGCGTTTTCTGCCATTTTAGGTAGAAGTAATGTTCAACCAATTTGCTTCTAATTTAGACAAAGTAGTAGGAAAGTTTATCAAACAAACTCTACATATGAGCTCTATCTATTTTACAATACGTGTAATATGTATTCACAAAATGTCCATTTTCTATATGTGTGAACTTCACATCTTTTTTTTTTTTTAGTAAGTTTTAGTGCATGATGAGGTGGTGTTTACCTATAGGATCCACCATCTCTTGGACTGGGCACCATTGATGGTATTTATTGGGCCCCACGTTCTTAAGTAAATCTCAATATTGCTTCAAAAAGGTAGCTATGCATATACAGTTTACAGACAGAATGTTAACATATTAAGCAAGAGTGTGACAACTTATCAGTGCTAAATGTGCCATAAAAAAACCCAGCATGTAAAATTCTTAGCTTTGACAAGTGACAACATATCTGGCAAAATGCATTGTAAACCAAATGTAATTTTTAGCTGCAGTAAATTTTAGACAATCAAAATGATGTTAAAATGTGTGTGTTTCTTACAGTCTAGAGGCTGCTTATTCTGATGGAGGAAAACACTGACAGCATCCTTCATGATCACTGAAAGAACTGTTCTCCTTTCTCCTGCCCCACACTGATCTATCTGATCGGTGCAGTGCAGGGGAGAAAGTCACCAGGACTTGCACGGATGTTGCGCATCCTGTGTAGCTGAAAAAACTTCTGCAAGACTAGCCCTTGGACCTCTTTATGAAAAGAAGAACGACACTCCTGATATGTGAGGTGGCATGGATAGGGTCCCAATCAAACAAAGTTGTTGATTAGCCATTGAACCTTTCAGGTCATGTGATCAGTCACATTCCTGGAAGGAATTTCAAGATGTGGTAATGTATACGATGGATGAGTGTACATATATATATATATATATATATATATATAAGTGTTTGTGTGTGTGGAGCTGCATGAGTATATAAGAGAGCTGTTGGTGTATGGTATGTAAGAAAGCTGTGTACAAGTATGTAGCAAAACAGTGCGTGTATGTAACAGAGGTGTGAGTGCATACTTCAAAGCTGTAGAAAAGCTATATGTGTTAGAACTGTGTTTGTGTATGGAGGAGAGTTGTGTGTGTATTTCGGAAAATTGCGTGTGTGATAGTAGTAGAGTTGTGTGTATGCAGGAGAGATGTGTGTATGTAGGAAAGAGGGTGGAAACTTATCAATGCTATAGGACCTATGCAAGAACCTAACATGATCAAATTTGACTCATGACAATACAGCTTTAAAAAATGCATTGGCAGCAATTGTACCGATCATCTACTTTCAATGAATTATCAGCAAATTGGTGAAAGTACACCTATTAAAAAAAAAATAACAGCCTCCTCCATATCCCCTCTAGCTGTCCTGTCCATCACCAAGATAGGTGCGTTTTCTGCCATTTTAGGTAGAAGTAATGTTCAACCAATTTGCTTCTAATTTAGACAAAGTAGTAGGAAAGTTTATCAAACAAACTCTACATATGAGCTCTATCTATTTTACAATACGTGTAATATGTATTCACAAAATGTCCATCTTCTATATGTGTGAACTTCACATCTTTTTTTTTTTTAGTAAGTTTTAGTGCATGATGAGGTGGTGTTTACCTATAGGATCCACCATCTCTTGGACTGGGCACCATTGATGGTATTTATTGGGCCCCACGTTCTTAAGTAAATCTCAATATTGCTTCAAAAAGGTAGCTATGCATATACAGTTTACAGACAGAATGTTAACATATTAAGCAAGAGTGTGACAACTTATCAGTGCTAAATGTGCCATAAAAAAACCCAGCATGTAAAATTCTTAGCTTTGACAAGTGACAACATATCTGGCAAAATGCATTGTAAACCAAATGTAATTTTTAGCTGCAGTAAATTTTAGACAATCAAAATGATGTTAAAATGTGTGTGTTTCTTACAGTCTAGAGGCTGCTTATTCTGATGGAGGAAAACACTGACAGCATCCTTCATGATCACTGAAAGAACTGTTCTCCTTTCTCCTGCCCCACACTGATCTATCTGATCGGTGCAGTGCAGGGGAGAAAGTCACCAGGACTTGCACGGATGTTGCGCATCCTGTGTAGCTGAAAAAACTTCTGCAAGACTAGCCCTTGGACCTCTTTATGAAAAGAAGAACGACACTCCTGATATGTGAGGTGGCATGGATAGGGTCCCAATCAAACAAAGTTGTTGATTAGCCATTGAACCTTTCAGGTCATGTGATCAGTCACATTCCTGGAAGGAATTTCAAGATGTGGTAATGTATACGATGGATGAGTGTACATATATATATATATATATATATATATATATATATAAGTGTTGGTGTGTGTGGAGCTGCATGAGTATATAAGAGAGCTGTTGGTGTATGGTATGTAAGAAAGCTGTGTACAAGTATGTAGCAAAACAGTGCGTGTATGTAACAGAGGTGTGAGTGCATACTTCAAAGCTGTAGAAAAGCTATATGTGTTAGAACTGTGTTTGTGTATGGAGGAGAGTTGTGTGTGTATTTCGGAAAATTGCGTGTGTGATAGTAGTAGAGTTGTGTGTATGCAGGAGAGATGTGTGTATGTAGGAAAGAGGGTGGAAACTTATCAATGCTATAGGACCTATGCAAGAACCTAACATGATCAAATTTGACTCATGACAATACAGCTTTAAAAAATGCATTGGCAGCAATTGTACCGATCATCTACTTTCAATGAATTATCAGCAAATTGGTGAAAGTACACCTATTAAAAAAAAAATAACAGCCTCCTCCATATCCCCTCTAGCTGTCCTGTCCATCACCAAGATAGGTGCGTTTTCTGCCATTTTAGGTAGAAGTAATGTTCAACCAATTTGCTTCTAATTTAGACAAAGTAGTAGGAAAGTTTATCAAACAAACTCTACATATGAGCTCTATCTATTTTACAATACGTGTAATATGTATTCACAAAATGTCCATCTTCTATATGTGTGAACTTCACATCTTTTTTTTTTTTAGTAAGTTTTAGTGCATGATGAGGTGGTGTTTACCTATAGGATCCACCATCTCTTGGACTGGGCACCATTGATGGTATTTATTGGGCCCCACGTTCTTAAGTAAATCTCAATATTGCTTCAAAAAGGTAGCTATGCATATACAGTTTACAGACAGAATGTTAACATATTAAGCAAGAGTGTGACAACTTATCAGTGCTAAATGTGCCATAAAAAAACCCAGCATGTAAAATTCTTAGCTTTGACAAGTGACAACATATCTGGCAAAATGCATTGTAAACCAAATGTAATTTTTAGCTGCAGTAAATTTTAGACAATCAAAATGATGTTAAAATGTGTGTGTTTCTTACAGTCTAGAGGCTGCTTATTCTGATGGAGGAAAACACTGACAGCATCCTTCATGATCACTGAAAGAACTGTTCTCCTTTCTCCTGCCCCACACTGATCTATCTGATCGGTGCAGTGCAGGGGAGAAAGTCACCAGGACTTGCACGGATGTTGCGCATCCTGTGTAGCTGAAAAAACTTCTGCAAGACTAGCCCTTGGACCTCTTTATGAAAAGAAGAACGACACTCCTGATATGTGAGGTGGCATGGATAGGGTCCCAATCAAACAAAGTTGTTGATTAGCCATTGAACCTTTCAGGTCATGTGATCAGTCACATTCCTGGAAGGAATTTCAAGATGTGGTAATGTATACGATGGATGAGTGTACATATATATATATATATATATATATATATAAGTGTTTGTGTGTGTGGAGCTGCATGAGTATATAAGAGAGCTGTTGGTGTATGGTATGTAAGAAAGCTGTGTACAAGTATGTAGCAAAACAGTGCGTGTATGTAACAGAGGTGTGAGTGCATACTTCAAAGCTGTAGAAAAGCTATATGTGTTAGAACTGTGTTTGTGTATGGAGGAGAGTTGTGTGTGTATTTCGGAAAATTGCGTGTGTGATAGTAGTAGAGTTGTGTGTATGCAGGAGAGATGTGTGTATGTAGGAAAGAGGGTGGAAACTTATCAATGCTATAGGACCTATGCAAGAACCTAACATGATCAAATTTGACTCATGACAATACAGCTTTAAAAAATGCATTGGCAGCAATTGTACCGATCATCTACTTTCAATGAATTATCAGCAAATTGGTGAAAGTACACCTATTAAAAAAAAAATAACAGCCTCCTCCATATCCCCTCTAGCTGTCCTGTCCATCACCAAGATAGGTGCGTTTTCTGCCATTTTAGGTAGAAGTAATGTTCAACCAATTTGCTTCTAATTTAGACAAAGTAGTAGGAAAGTTTATCAAACAAACTCTACATATGAGCTCTATCTATTTTACAATACGTGTAATATGTATTCACAAAATGTCCATCTTCTATATGTGTGAACTTCACATCTTTTTTTTTTTTAGTAAGTTTTAGTGCATGATGAGGTGGTGTTTACCTATAGGATCCACCATCTCTTGGACTGGGCACCATTGATGGTATTTATTGGGCCCCACGTTCTTAAGTAAATCTCAATATTGCTTCAAAAAGGTAGCTATGCATATACAGTTTACAGACAGAATGTTAACATATTAAGCAAGAGTGTGACAACTTATCAGTGCTAAATGTGCCATAAAAAAACCCAGCATGTAAAATTCTTAGCTTTGACAAGTGACAACATATCTGGCAAAATGCATTGTAAACCAAATGTAATTTTTAGCTGCAGTAAATTTTAGACAATCAAAATGATGTTAAAATGTGTGTGTTTCTTACAGTCTAGAGGCTGCTTATTCTGATGGAGGAAAACACTGACAGCATCCTTCATGATCACTGAAAGAACTGTTCTCCTTTCTCCTGCCCCACACTGATCTATCTGATCGGTGCAGTGCAGGGGAGAAAGTCACCAGGACTTGCACGGATGTTGCGCATCCTGTGTAGCTGAAAAAACTTCTGCAAGACTAGCCCTTGGACCTCTTTATGAAAAGAAGAACGACACTCCTGATATGTGAGGTGGCATGGATAGGGTCCCAATCAAACAAAGTTGTTGATTAGCCATTGAACCTTTCAGGTCATGTGATCAGTCACATTCCTGGAAGGAATTTCAAGATGTGGTAATGTATACGATGGATGAGTGTACATATATATATATATATATATATATAAATGTTTGTGTGTGTGGAGCTGCATGAGTATATAAGAGAGCTGTTGGTGTATGGTATGTAAGAAAGCTGTGTACAAGTATGTAGCAAAACAGTGCGTGTATGTAACAGAGGTGTGAGTGCATACTTCAAAGCTGTAGAAAAGCTATATGTGTTAGAACTGTGTTTGTGTATGGAGGAGAGTTGTGTGTGTATTTCGGAAAATTGCGTGTGTGATAGTAGTAGAGTTGTGTGTATGCAGGAGAGATGTGTGTATGTAGGAAAGAGGGTGGAAACTTATCAATGCTATAGGACCTATGCAAGAACCTAACATGATCAAATTTGACTCATGACAATACAGCTTTAAAAAATGCATTGGCAGCAATTGTACCGATCATCTACTTTCAATGAATTATCAGCAAATTGGTGAAAGTACACCTATTAAAAAAAAAATAACAGCCTCCTCCATATCCCCTCTAGCTGTCCTGTCCATCACCAAGATAGGTGCGTTTTCTGCCATTTTAGGTAGAAGTAATGTTCAACCAATTTGCTTCTAATTTAGACAAAGTAGTAGGAAAGTTTATCAAACAAACTCTACATATGAGCTCTATCTATTTTACAATACGTGTAATATGTATTCACAAAATGTCCATCTTCTATATGTGTGAACTTCACATCTTTTTTTTTTTTAGTAAGTTTTAGTGCATGATGAGGTGGTGTTTACCTATAGGATCCACCATCTCTTGGACTGGGCACCATTGATGGTATTTATTGGGCCCCACGTTCTTAAGTAAATCTCAATATTGCTTCAAAAAGGTAGCTATGCATATACAGTTTACAGACAGAATGTTAACATATTAAGCAAGAGTGTGACAACTTATCAGTGCTAAATGTGCCATAAAAAAACCCAGCATGTAAAATTCTTAGCTTTGACAAGTGACAACATATCTGGCAAAATGCATTGTAAACCAAATGTAATTTTTAGCTGCAGTAAATTTTAGACAATCAAAATGATGTTAAAATGTGTGTGTTTCTTACAGTCTAGAGGCTGCTTATTCTGATGGAGGAAAACACTGACAGCATCCTTCATGATCACTGAAAGAACTGTTCTCCTTTCTCCTGCCCCACACTGATCTATCTGATCGGTGCAGTGCAGGGGAGAAAGTCACCAGGACTTGCACGGATGTTGCGCATCCTGTGTAGCTGAAAAAACTTCTGCAAGACTAGCCCTTGGACCTCTTTATGAAAAGAAGAACGACACTCCTGATATGTGAGGTGGCATGGATAGGGTCCCAATCAAACAAAGTTGTTGATTAGCCATTGAACCTTTCAGGTCATGTGATCAGTCACATTCCTGGAAGGAATTTCAAGATGTGGTAATGTATACGATGGATGAGTGTACATATATATATATATATATATATATATATATATAAGTGTTGGTGTGTGTGGAGCTGCATGAGTATATAAGAGAGCTGTTGGTGTATGGTATGTAAGAAAGCTGTGTACAAGTATGTAGCAAAACAGTGCGTGTATGTAACAGAGGTGTGAGTGCATACTTCAAAGCTGTAGAAAAGCTATATGTGTTAGAACTGTGTTTGTGTATGGAGGAGAGTTGTGTGTGTATTTCGGAAAATTGCGTGTGTGATAGTAGTAGAGTTGTGTGTATGCAGGAGAGATGTGTGTATGTAGGAAAGAGGGTGGAAACTTATCAATGCTATAGGACCTATGCAAGAACCTAACATGATCAAATTTGACTCATGACAATACAGCTTTAAAAAATGCATTGGCAGCAATTGTACCGATCATCTACTTTCAATGAATTATCAGCAAATTGGTGAAAGTACACCTATTAAAAAAAAAATAACAGCCTCCTCCATATCCCCTCTAGCTGTCCTGTCCATCACCAAGATAGGTGCGTTTTCTGCCATTTTAGGTAGAAGTAATGTTCAACCAATTTGCTTCTAATTTAGACAAAGTAGTAGGAAAGTTTATCAAACAAACTCTACATATGAGCTCTATCTATTTTACAATACGTGTAATATGTATTCACAAAATGTCCATCTTCTATATGTGTGAACTTCACATCTTTTTTTTTTTTAGTAAGTTTTAGTGCATGATGAGGTGGTGTTTACCTATAGGATCCACCATCTCTTGGACTGGGCACCATTGATGGTATTTATTGGGCCCCACGTTCTTAAGTAAATCTCAATATTGCTTCAAAAAGGTAGCTATGCATATACAGTTTACAGACAGAATGTTAACATATTAAGCAAGAGTGTGACAACTTATCAGTGCTAAATGTGCCATAAAAAAACCCAGCATGTAAAATTCTTAGCTTTGACAAGTGACAACATATCTGGCAAAATGCATTGTAAACCAAATGTAATTTTTAGCTGCAGTAAATTTTAGACAATCAAAATGATGTTAAAATGTGTGTGTTTCTTACAGTCTAGAGGCTGCTTATTCTGATGGAGGAAAACACTGACAGCATCCTTCATGATCACTGAAAGAACTGTTCTCCTTTCTCCTGCCCCACACTGATCTATCTGATCGGTGCAGTGCAGGGGAGAAAGTCACCAGGACTTGCACGGATGTTGCGCATCCTGTGTAGCTGAAAAAACTTCTGCAAGACTAGCCCTTGGACCTCTTTATGAAAAGAAGAACGACACTCCTGATATGTGAGGTGGCATGGATAGGGTCCCAATCAAACAAAGTTGTTGATTAGCCATTGAACCTTTCAGGTCATGTGATCAGTCACATTCCTGGAAGGAATTTCAAGATGTGGTAATGTATACGATGGATGAGTGTACATATATATATATATATATATATATATAAGTGTTGGTGTGTGTGGAGCTGCATGAGTATATAAGAGAGCTGTTGGTGTATGGTATGTAAGAAAGCTGTGTACAAGTATGTAGCAAAACAGTGCGTGTATGTAACAGAGGTGTGAGTGCATACTTCAAAGCTGTAGAAAAGCTATATGTGTTAGAACTGTGTTTGTGTATGGAGGAGAGTTGTGTGTGTATTTCGGAAAATTGCGTGTGTGATAGTAGTAGAGTTGTGTGTATGCAGGAGAGATGTGTGTATGTAGGAAAGAGGGTGGAAACTTATCAATGCTATAGGACCTATGCAAGAACCTAACATGATCAAATTTGACTCATGACAATACAGCTTTAAAAAATGCATTGGCAGCAATTGTACCGATCATCTACTTTCAATGAATTATCAGCAAATTGGTGAAAGTACACCTATTAAAAAAAAAATAACAGCCTCCTCCATATCCCCTCTACCTGTCCTGTCCATCACCAAGATAGGTGCGTTTTCTGCCATTTTAGGTAGAAGTAATGTTCAACCAATTTGCTTCTAATTTAGACAAAGTAGTAGGAAAGTTTATCAAACAAACTCTACATATGAGCTCTATCTATTTTACAATACGTGTAATATGTATTCACAAAATGTCCATCTTCTATATGTGTGAACTTCACATCTTTTTTTTTTTTAGTAAGTTTTAGTGCATGATGAGGTGGTGTTTACCTATAGGATCCACCATCTCTTGGACTGGGCACCATTGATGGTATTTATTGGGCCCCACGTTCTTAAGTAAATCTCAATATTGCTTCAAAAAGGTAGCTATGCATATACAGTTTACAGACAGAATGTTAACATATTAAGCAAGAGTGTGACAACTTATCAGTGCTAAATGTGCCATAAAAAAACCCAGCATGTAAAATTCTTAGCTTTGACAAGTGACAACATATCTGGCAAAATGCATTGTAAACCAAATGTAATTTTTAGCTGCAGTAAATTTTAGACAATCAAAATGATGTTAAAATGTGTGTGTTTCTTACAGTCTAGAGGCTGCTTATTCTGATGGAGGAAAACACTGACAGCATCCTTCATGATCACTGAAAGAACTGTTCTCCTTTCTCCTGCCCCACACTGATCTATCTGATCGGTGCAGTGCAGGGGAGAAAGTCACCAGGACTTGCACGGATGTTGCGCATCCTGTGTAGCTGAAAAAACTTCTGCAAGACTAGCCCTTGGACCTCTTTATGAAAAGAAGAACGACACTCCTGATATGTGAGGTGGCATGGATAGGGTCCCAATCAAACAAAGTTGTTGATTAGCCATTGAACCTTTCAGGTCATGTGATCAGTCACATTCCTGGAAGGAATTTCAAGATGTGGTAATGTATACGATGGATGAGTGTACATATATATATATATATATATATATATATAAGTGTTTGTGTGTGTGGAGCTGCATGAGTATATAAGAGAGCTGTTGGTGTATGGTATGTAAGAAAGCTGTGTACAAGTATGTAGCAAAACAGTGCGTGTATGTAACAGAGGTGTGAGTGCATACTTCAAAGCTGTAGAAAAGCTATATGTGTTAGAACTGTGTTTGTGTATGGAGGAGAGTTGTGTGTGTATTTCGGAAAATTGCGTGTGTGATAGTAGTAGAGTTGTGTGTATGCAGGAGAGATGTGTGTATGTAGGAAAGAGGGTGGAAACTTATCAATGCTATAGGACCTATGCAAGAACCTAACATGATCAAATTTGACTCATGACAATACAGCTTTAAAAAATGCATTGGCAGCAATTGTACCGATCATCTACTTTCAATGAATTATCAGCAAATTGGTGAAAGTACACCTATTAAAAAAAAAATAACAGCCTCCTCCATATCCCCTCTAGCTGTCCTGTCCATCACCAAGATAGGTGCGTTTTCTGCCATTTTAGGTAGAAGTAATGTTCAACCAATTTGCTTCTAATTTAGACAAAGTAGTAGGAAAGTTTATCAAACAAACTCTACATATGAGCTCTATCTATTTTACAATACGTGTAATATGTATTCACAAAATGTCCATCTTCTATATGTGTGAACTTCACATCTTTTTTTTTTTTAGTAAGTTTTAGTGCATGATGAGGTGGTGTTTACCTATAGGATCCACCATCTCTTGGACTGGGCACCATTGATGGTATTTATTGGGCCCCACGTTCTTAAGTAAATCTCAATATTGCTTCAAAAAGGTAGCTATGCATATACAGTTTACAGACAGAATGTTAACATATTAAGCAAGAGTGTGACAACTTATCAGTGCTAAATGTGCCATAAAAAAACCCAGCATGTAAAATTCTTAGCTTTGACAAGTGACAACATATCTGGCAAAATGCATTGTAAACCAAATGTAATTTTTAGCTGCAGTAAATTTTAGACAATCAAAATGATGTTAAAATGTGTGTGTTTCTTACAGTCTAGAGGCTGCTTATTCTGATGGAGGAAAACACTGACAGCATCCTTCATGATCACTGAAAGAACTGTTCTCCTTTCTCCTGCCCCACACTGATCTATCTGATCGGTGCAGTGCAGGGGAGAAAGTCACCAGGACTTGCACGGATGTTGCGCATCCTGTGTAGCTGAAAAAACTTCTGCAAGACTAGCCCTTGGACCTCTTTATGAAAAGAAGAACGACACTCCTGATATGTGAGGTGGCATGGATAGGGTCCCAATCAAACAAAGTTGTTGATTAGCCATTGAACCTTTCAGGTCATGTGATCAGTCACATTCCTGGAAGGAATTTCAAGATGTGGTAATGTATACGATGGATGAGTGTACATATATATATATATATATATATATATATAAGTGTTGGTGTGTGTGGAGCTGCATGAGTATATAAGAGAGCTGTTGGTGTATGGTATGTAAGAAAGCTGTGTACAAGTATGTAGCAAAACAGTGCGTGTATGTAACAGAGGTGTGAGTGCATACTTCAAAGCTGTAGAAAAGCTATATGTGTTAGAACTGTGTTTGTGTATGGAGGAGAGTTGTGTGTGTATTTCGGAAAATTGCGTGTGTGATAGTAGTAGAGTTGTGTGTATGCAGGAGAGATGTGTGTATGTAGGAAAGAGGGTGGAAACTTATCAATGCTATAGGACCTATGCAAGAACCTAACATGATCAAATTTGACTCATGACAATACAGCTTTAAAAAATGCATTGGCAGCAATTGTACCGATCATCTACTTTCAATGAATTATCAGCAAATTGGTGAAAGTACACCTATTAAAAAAAAAATAACAGCCTCCTCCATATCCCCTCTAGCTGTCCTGTCCATCACCAAGATAGGTGCGTTTTCTGCCATTTTAGGTAGAAGTAATGTTCAACCAATTTGCTTCTAATTTAGACAAAGTAGTAGGAAAGTTTATCAAACAAACTCTACATATGAGCTCTATCTATTTTACAATACGTGTAATATGTATTCACAAAATGTCCATCTTCTATATGTGTGAACTTCACATCTTTTTTTTTTTTAGTAAGTTTTAGTGCATGATGAGGTGGTGTTTACCTATAGGATCCACCATCTCTTGGACTGGGCACCATTGATGGTATTTATTGGGCCCCACGTTCTTAAGTAAATCTCAATATTGCTTCAAAAAGGTAGCTATGCATATACAGTTTACAGACAGAATGTTAACATATTAAGCAAGAGTGTGACAACTTATCAGTGCTAAATGTGCCATAAAAAAACCCAGCATGTAAAATTCTTAGCTTTGACAAGTGACAACATATCTGGCAAAATGCATTGTAAACCAAATGTAATTTTTAGCTGCAGTAAATTTTAGACAATCAAAATGATGTTAAAATGTGTGTGTTTCTTACAGTCTAGAGGCTGCTTATTCTGATGGAGGAAAACACTGACAGCATCCTTCATGATCACTGAAAGAACTGTTCTCCTTTCTCCTGCCCCACACTGATCTATCTGATCGGTGCAGTGCAGGGGAGAAAGTCACCAGGACTTGCACGGATGTTGCGCATCCTGTGTAGCTGAAAAAACTTCTGCAAGACTAGCCCTTGGACCTCTTTATGAAAAGAAGAACGACACTCCTGATATGTGAGGTGGCATGGATAGGGTCCCAATCAAACAAAGTTGTTGATTAGCCATTGAACCTTTCAGGTCATGTGATCAGTCACATTCCTGGAAGGAATTTCAAGATGTGGTAATGTATACGATGGATGAGTGTACATATATATATATATATATATATATATAAGTGTTTGTGTGTGTGGAGCTGCATGAGTATATAAGAGAGCTGTTGGTGTATGGTATGTAAGAAAGCTGTGTACAAGTATGTAGCAAAACAGTGCGTGTATGTAACAGAGGTGTGAGTGCATACTTCAAAGCTGTAGAAAAGCTATATGTGTTAGAACTGTGTTTGTGTATGGAGGAGAGTTGTGTGTGTATTTCGGAAAATTGCGTGTGTGATAGTAGTAGAGTTGTGTGTATGCAGGAGAGATGTGTGTATGTAGGAAAGAGGGTGGAAACTTATCAATGCTATAGGACCTATGCAAGAACCTAACATGATCAAATTTGACTCATGACAATACAGCTTTAAAAAATGCATTGGCAGCAATTGTACCGATCATCTACTTTCAATGAATTATCAGCAAATTGGTGAAAGTACACCTATTAAAAAAAAAATAACAGCCTCCTCCATATCCCCTCTAGCTGTCCTGTCCATCACCAAGATAGGTGCGTTTTCTGCCATTTTAGGTAGAAGTAATGTTCAACCAATTTGCTTCTAATTTAGACAAAGTAGTAGGAAAGTTTATCAAACAAACTCTACATATGAGCTCTATCTATTTTACAATACGTGTAATATGTATTCACAAAATGTCCATCTTCTATATGTGTGAACTTCACATCTTTTTTTTTTTTAGTAAGTTTTAGTGCATGATGAGGTGGTGTTTACCTATAGGATCCACCATCTCTTGGACTGGGCACCATTGATGGTATTTATTGGGCCCCACGTTCTTAAGTAAATCTCAATATTGCTTCAAAAAGGTAGCTATGCATATACAGTTTACAGACAGAATGTTAACATATTAAGCAAGAGTGTGACAACTTATCAGTGCTAAATGTGCCATAAAAAAACCCAGCATGTAAAATTCTTAGCTTTGACAAGTGACAACATATCTGGCAAAATGCATTGTAAACCAAATGTAATTTTTAGCTGCAGTAAATTTTAGACAATCAAAATGATGTTAAAATGTGTGTGTTTCTTACAGTCTAGAGGCTGCTTATTCTGATGGAGGAAAACACTGACAGCATCCTTCATGATCACTGAAAGAACTGTTCTCCTTTCTCCTGCCCCACACTGATCTATCTGATCGGTGCAGTGCAGGGGAGAAAGTCACCAGGACTTGCACGGATGTTGCGCATCCTGTGTAGCTGAAAAAACTTCTGCAAGACTAGCCCTTGGACCTCTTTATGAAAAGAAGAACGACACTCCTGATATGTGAGGTGGCATGGATAGGGTCCCAATCAAACAAAGTTGTTGATTAGCCATTGAACCTTTCAGGTCATGTGATCAGTCACATTCCTGGAAGGAATTTCAAGATGTGGTAATGTATACGATGGATGAGTGTACATATATATATATATATATATATATAAGTGTTTGTGTGTGTGGAGCTGCATGAGTATATAAGAGAGCTGTTGGTGTATGGTATGTAAGAAAGCTGTGTACAAGTATGTAGCAAAACAGTGCGTGTATGTAACAGAGGTGTGAGTGCATACTTCAAAGCTGTAGAAAAGCTATATGTGTTAGAACTGTGTTTGTGTATGGAGGAGAGTTGTGTGTGTATTTCGGAAAATTGCGTGTGTGATAGTAGTAGAGTTGTGTGTATGCAGGAGAGATGTGTGTATGTAGGAAAGAGGGTGGAAACTTATCAATGCTATAGGACCTATGCAAGAACCTAACATGATCAAATTTGACTCATGACAATACAGCTTTAAAAAATGCATTGGCAGCAATTGTACCGATCATCTACTTTCAATGAATTATCAGCAAATTGGTGAAAGTACACCTATTAAAAAAAAAATAACAGCCTCCTCCATATCCCCTCTAGCTGTCCTGTCCATCACCAAGATAGGTGCGTTTTCTGCCATTTTAGGTAGAAGTAATGTTCAACCAATTTGCTTCTAATTTAGACAAAGTAGTAGGAAAGTTTATCAAACAAACTCTACATATGAGCTCTATCTATTTTACAATACGTGTAATATGTATTCACAAAATGTCCATCTTCTATATGTGTGAACTTCACATCTTTTTTTTTTTTAGTAAGTTTTAGTGCATGATGAGGTGGTGTTTACCTATAGGATCCACCATCTCTTGGACTGGGCACCATTGATGGTATTTATTGGGCCCCACGTTCTTAAGTAAATCTCAATATTGCTTCAAAAAGGTAGCTATGCATATACAGTTTACAGACAGAATGTTAACATATTAAGCAAGAGTGTGACAACTTATCAGTGCTAAATGTGCCATAAAAAAACCCAGCATGTAAAATTCTTAGCTTTGACAAGTGACAACATATCTGGCAAAATGCATTGTAAACCAAATGTAATTTTTAGCTGCAGTAAATTTTAGACAATCAAAATGATGTTAAAATGTGTGTGTTTCTTACAGTCTAGAGGCTGCTTATTCTGATGGAGGAAAACACTGACAGCATCCTTCATGATCACTGAAAGAACTGTTCTCCTTTCTCCTGCCCCACACTGATCTATCTGATCGGTGCAGTGCAGGGGAGAAAGTCACCAGGACTTGCACGGATGTTGCGCATCCTGTGTAGCTGAAAAAACTTCTGCAAGACTAGCCCTTGGACCTCTTTATGAAAAGAAGAACGACACTCCTGATATGTGAGGTGGCATGGATAGGGTCCCAATCAAACAAAGTTGTTGATTAGCCATTGAACCTTTCAGGTCATGTGATCAGTCACATTCCTGGAAGGAATTTCAAGATGTGGTAATGTATACGATGGATGAGTGTACATATATATATATATATATATATATATAAGTGTTGGTGTGTGTGGAGCTGCATGAGTATATAAGAGAGCTGTTGGTGTATGGTATGTAAGAAAGCTGTGTACAAGTATGTAGCAAAACAGTGCGTGTATGTAACAGAGGTGTGAGTGCATACTTCAAAGCTGTAGAAAAGCTATATGTGTTAGAACTGTGTTTGTGTATGGAGGAGAGTTGTGTGTGTATTTCGGAAAATTGCGTGTGTGATAGTAGTAGAGTTGTGTGTATGCAGGAGAGATGTGTGTATGTAGGAAAGAGGGTGGAAACTTATCAATGCTATAGGACCTATGCAAGAACCTAACATGATCAAATTTGACTCATGACAATACAGCTTTAAAAAATGCATTGGCAGCAATTGTACCGATCATCTACTTTCAATGAATTATCAGCAAATTGGTGAAAGTACACCTATTAAAAAAAAAATAACAGCCTCCTCCATATCCCCTCTAGCTGTCCTGTCCATCACCAAGATAGGTGCGTTTTCTGCCATTTTAGGTAGAAGTAATGTTCAACCAATTTGCTTCTAATTTAGACAAAGTAGTAGGAAAGTTTATCAAACAAACTCTACATATGAGCTCTATCTATTTTACAATACGTGTAATATGTATTCACAAAATGTCCATCTTCTATATGTGTGAACTTCACATCTTTTTTTTTTTTAGTAAGTTTTAGTGCATGATGAGGTGGTGTTTACCTATAGGATCCACCATCTCTTGGACTGGGCACCATTGATGGTATTTATTGGGCCCCACGTTCTTAAGTAAATCTCAATATTGCTTCAAAAAGGTAGCTATGCATATACAGTTTACAGACAGAATGTTAACATATTAAGCAAGAGTGTGACAACTTATCAGTGCTAAATGTGCCATAAAAAAACCCAGCATGTAAAATTCTTAGCTTTGACAAGTGACAACATATCTGGCAAAATGCATTGTAAACCAAATGTAATTTTTAGCTGCAGTAAATTTTAGACAATCAAAATGATGTTAAAATGTGTGTGTTTCTTACAGTCTAGAGGCTGCTTATTCTGATGGAGGAAAACACTGACAGCATCCTTCATGATCACTGAAAGAACTGTTCTCCTTTCTCCTGCCCCACACTGATCTATCTGATCGGTGCAGTGCAGGGGAGAAAGTCACCAGGACTTGCACGGATGTTGCGCATCCTGTGTAGCTGAAAAAACTTCTGCAAGACTAGCCCTTGGACCTCTTTATGAAAAGAAGAACGACACTCCTGATATGTGAGGTGGCATGGATAGGGTCCCAATCAAACAAAGTTGTTGATTAGCCATTGAACCTTTCAGGTCATGTGATCAGTCACATTCCTGGAAGGAATTTCAAGATGTGGTAATGTATACGATGGATGAGTGTACATATATATATATATATATATATATATAAGTGTTGGTGTGTGTGGAGCTGCATGAGTATATAAGAGAGCTGTTGGTGTATGGTATGTAAGAAAGCTGTGTACAAGTATGTAGCAAAACAGTGCGTGTATGTAACAGAGGTGTGAGTGCATACTTCAAAGCTGTAGAAAAGCTATATGTGTTAGAACTGTGTTTGTGTATGGAGGAGAGTTGTGTGTGTATTTCGGAAAATTGCGTGTGTGATAGTAGTAGAGTTGTGTGTATGCAGGAGAGATGTGTGTATGTAGGAAAGAGGGTGGAAACTTATCAATGCTATAGGACCTATGCAAGAACCTAACATGATCAAATTTGACTCATGACAATACAGCTTTAAAAAATGCATTGGCAGCAATTGTACCGATCATCTACTTTCAATGAATTATCAGCAAATTGGTGAAAGTACACCTATTAAAAAAAAAATAACAGCCTCCTCCATATCCCCTCTAGCTGTCCTGTCCATCACCAAGATAGGTGCGTTTTCTGCCATTTTAGGTAGAAGTAATGTTCAACCAATTTGCTTCTAATTTAGACAAAGTAGTAGGAAAGTTTATCAAACAAACTCTACATATGAGCTCTATCTATTTTACAATACGTGTAATATGTATTCACAAAATGTCCATCTTCTATATGTGTGAACTTCACATCTTTTTTTTTTTTAGTAAGTTTTAGTGCATGATGAGGTGGTGTTTACCTATAGGATCCACCATCTCTTGGACTGGGCACCATTGATGGTATTTATTGGGCCCCACGTTCTTAAGTAAATCTCAATATTGCTTCAAAAAGGTAGCTATGCATATACAGTTTACAGACAGAATGTTAACATATTAAGCAAGAGTGTGACAACTTATCAGTGCTAAATGTGCCATAAAAAAACCCAGCATGTAAAATTCTTAGCTTTGACAAGTGACAACATATCTGGCAAAATGCATTGTAAACCAAATGTAATTTTTAGCTGCAGTAAATTTTAGACAATCAAAATGATGTTAAAATGTGTGTGTTTCTTACAGTCTAGAGGCTGCTTATTCTGATGGAGGAAAACACTGACAGCATCCTTCATGATCACTGAAAGAACTGTTCTCCTTTCTCCTGCCCCACACTGATCTATCTGATCGGTGCAGTGCAGGGGAGAAAGTCACCAGGACTTGCACGGATGTTGCGCATCCTGTGTAGCTGAAAAAACTTCTGCAAGACTAGCCCTTGGACCTCTTTATGAAAAGAAGAACGACACTCCTGATATGTGAGGTGGCATGGATAGGGTCCCAATCAAACAAAGTTGTTGATTAGCCATTGAACCTTTCAGGTCATGTGATCAGTCACATTCCTGGAAGGAATTTCAAGATGTGGTAATGTATACGATGGATGAGTGTACATATATATATATATATATATATATATATATAAGTGTTTGTGTGTGTGGAGCTGCATGAGTATATAAGAGAGCTGTTGGTGTATGGTATGTAAGAAAGCTGTGTACAAGTATGTAGCAAAACAGTGCGTGTATGTAACAGAGGTGTGAGTGCATACTTCAAAGCTGTAGAAAAGCTATATGTGTTAGAACTGTGTTTGTGTATGGAGGAGAGTTGTGTGTGTATTTCGGAAAATTGCGTGTGTGATAGTAGTAGAGTTGTGTGTATGCAGGAGAGATGTGTGTATGTAGGAAAGAGGGTGGAAACTTATCAATGCTATAGGACCTATGCAAGAACCTAACATGATCAAATTTGACTCATGACAATACAGCTTTAAAAAATGCATTGGCAGCAATTGTACCGATCATCTACTTTCAATGAATTATCAGCAAATTGGTGAAAGTACACCTATTAAAAAAAAAATAACAGCCTCCTCCATATCCCCTCTAGCTGTCCTGTCCATCACCAAGATAGGTGCGTTTTCTGCCATTTTAGGTAGAAGTAATGTTCAACCAATTTGCTTCTAATTTAGACAAAGTAGTAGGAAAGTTTATCAAACAAACTCTACATATGAGCTCTATCTATTTTACAATACGTGTAATATGTATTCACAAAATGTCCATCTTCTATATGTGTGAACTTCACATCTTTTTTTTTTTTAGTAAGTTTTAGTGCATGATGAGGTGGTGTTTACCTATAGGATCCACCATCTCTTGGACTGGGCACCATTGATGGTATTTATTGGGCCCCACGTTCTTAAGTAAATCTCAATATTGCTTCAAAAAGGTAGCTATGCATATACAGTTTACAGACAGAATGTTAACATATTAAGCAAGAGTGTGACAACTTATCAGTGCTAAATGTGCCATAAAAAAACCCAGCATGTAAAATTCTTAGCTTTGACAAGTGACAACATATCTGGCAAAATGCATTGTAAACCAAATGTAATTTTTAGCTGCAGTAAATTTTAGACAATCAAAATGATGTTAAAATGTGTGTGTTTCTTACAGTCTAGAGGCTGCTTATTCTGATGGAGGAAAACACTGACAGCATCCTTCATGATCACTGAAAGAACTGTTCTCCTTTCTCCTGCCCCACACTGATCTATCTGATCGGTGCAGTGCAGGGGAGAAAGTCACCAGGACTTGCACGGATGTTGCGCATCCTGTGTAGCTGAAAAAACTTCTGCAAGACTAGCCCTTGGACCTCTTTATGAAAAGAAGAACGACACTCCTGATATGTGAGGTGGCATGGATAGGGTCCCAATCAAACAAAGTTGTTGATTAGCCATTGAACCTTTCAGGTCATGTGATCAGTCACATTCCTGGAAGGAATTTCAAGATGTGGTAATGTATACGATGGATGAGTGTACATATATATATATATATATATATATATAAGTGTTGGTGTGTGTGGAGCTGCATGAGTATATAAGAGAGCTGTTGGTGTATGGTATGTAAGAAAGCTGTGTACAAGTATGTAGCAAAACAGTGCGTGTATGTAACAGAGGTGTGAGTGCATACTTCAAAGCTGTAGAAAAGCTATATGTGTTAGAACTGTGTTTGTGTATGGAGGAGAGTTGTGTGTGTATTTCGGAAAATTGCGTGTGTGATAGTAGTAGAGTTGTGTGTATGCAGGAGAGATGTGTGTATGTAGGAAAGAGGGTGGAAACTTATCAATGCTATAGGACCTATGCAAGAACCTAACATGATCAAATTTGACTCATGACAATACAGCTTTAAAAAATGCATTGGCAGCAATTGTACCGATCATCTACTTTCAATGAATTATCAGCAAATTGGTGAAAGTACACCTATTAAAAAAAAAATAACAGCCTCCTCCATATCCCCTCTAGCTGTCCTGTCCATCACCAAGATAGGTGCGTTTTCTGCCATTTTAGGTAGAAGTAATGTTCAACCAATTTGCTTCTAATTTAGACAAAGTAGTAGGAAAGTTTATCAAACAAACTCTACATATGAGCTCTATCTATTTTACAATACGTGTAATATGTATTCACAAAATGTCCATCTTCTATATGTGTGAACTTCACATCTTTTTTTTTTTTAGTAAGTTTTAGTGCATGATGAGGTGGTGTTTACCTATAGGATCCACCATCTCTTGGACTGGGCACCATTGATGGTATTTATTGGGCCCCACGTTCTTAAGTAAATCTCAATATTGCTTCAAAAAGGTAGCTATGCATATACAGTTTACAGACAGAATGTTAACATATTAAGCAAGAGTGTGACAACTTATCAGTGCTAAATGTGCCATAAAAAAACCCAGCATGTAAAATTCTTAGCTTTGACAAGTGACAACATATCTGGCAAAATGCATTGTAAACCAAATGTAATTTTTAGCTGCAGTAAATTTTAGACAATCAAAATGATGTTAAAATGTGTGTGTTTCTTACAGTCTAGAGGCTGCTTATTCTGATGGAGGAAAACACTGACAGCATCCTTCATGATCACTGAAAGAACTGTTCTCCTTTCTCCTGCCCCACACTGATCTATCTGATCGGTGCAGTGCAGGGGAGAAAGTCACCAGGACTTGCACGGATGTTGCGCATCCTGTGTAGCTGAAAAAACTTCTGCAAGACTAGCCCTTGGACCTCTTTATGAAAAGAAGAACGACACTCCTGATATGTGAGGTGGCATGGATAGGGTCCCAATCAAACAAAGTTGTTGATTAGCCATTGAACCTTTCAGGTCATGTGATCAGTCACATTCCTGGAAGGAATTTCAAGATGTGGTAATGTATACGATGGATGAGTGTACATATATATATATATATATATATATATATATAAGTGTTTGTGTGTGTGGAGCTGCATGAGTATATAAGAGAGCTGTTGGTGTATGGTATGTAAGAAAGCTGTGTACAAGTATGTAGCAAAACAGTGCGTGTATGTAACAGAGGTGTGAGTGCATACTTCAAAGCTGTAGAAAAGCTATATGTGTTAGAACTGTGTTTGTGTATGGAGGAGAGTTGTGTGTGTATTTCGGAAAATTGCGTGTGTGATAGTAGTAGAGTTGTGTGTATGCAGGAGAGATGTGTGTATGTAGGAAAGAGGGTGGAAACTTATCAATGCTATAGGACCTATGCAAGAACCTAACATGATCAAATTTGACTCATGACAATACAGCTTTAAAAAATGCATTGGCAGCAATTGTACCGATCATCTACTTTCAATGAATTATCAGCAAATTGGTGAAAGTACACCTATTAAAAAAAAAATAACAGCCTCCTCCATATCCCCTCTAGCTGTCCTGTCCATCACCAAGATAGGTGCGTTTTCTGCCATTTTAGGTAGAAGTAATGTTCAACCAATTTGCTTCTAATTTAGACAAAGTAGTAGGAAAGTTTATCAAACAAACTCTACATATGAGCTCTATCTATTTTACAATACGTGTAATATGTATTCACAAAATGTCCATCTTCTATATGTGTGAACTTCACATCTTTTTTTTTTTTAGTAAGTTTTAGTGCATGATGAGGTGGTGTTTACCTATAGGATCCACCATCTCTTGGACTGGGCACCATTGATGGTATTTATTGGGCCCCACGTTCTTAAGTAAATCTCAATATTGCTTCAAAAAGGTAGCTATGCATATACAGTTTACAGACAGAATGTTAACATATTAAGCAAGAGTGTGACAACTTATCAGTGCTAAATGTGCCATAAAAAAACCCAGCATGTAAAATTCTTAGCTTTGACAAGTGACAACATATCTGGCAAAATGCATTGTAAACCAAATGTAATTTTTAGCTGCAGTAAATTTTAGACAATCAAAATGATGTTAAAATGTGTGTGTTTCTTACAGTCTAGAGGCTGCTTATTCTGATGGAGGAAAACACTGACAGCATCCTTCATGATCACTGAAAGAACTGTTCTCCTTTCTCCTGCCCCACACTGATCTATCTGATCGGTGCAGTGCAGGGGAGAAAGTCACCAGGACTTGCACGGATGTTGCGCATCCTGTGTAGCTGAAAAAACTTCTGCAAGACTAGCCCTTGGACCTCTTTATGAAAAGAAGAACGACACTCCTGATATGTGAGGTGGCATGGATAGGGTCCCAATCAAACAAAGTTGTTGATTAGCCATTGAACCTTTCAGGTCATGTGATCAGTCACATTCCTGGAAGGAATTTCAAGATGTGGTAATGTATACGATGGATGAGTGTACATATATATATATATATATATATATAAATGTTTGTGTGTGTGGAGCTGCATGAGTATATAAGAGAGCTGTTGGTGTATGGTATGTAAGAAAGCTGTGTACAAGTATGTAGCAAAACAGTGCGTGTATGTAACAGAGGTGTGAGTGCATACTTCAAAGCTGTAGAAAAGCTATATGTGTTAGAACTGTGTTTGTGTATGGAGGAGAGTTGTGTGTGTATTTCGGAAAATTGCGTGTGTGATAGTAGTAGAGTTGTGTGTATGCAGGAGAGATGTGTGTATGTAGGAAAGAGGGTGGAAACTTATCAATGCTATAGGACCTATGCAAGAACCTAACATGATCAAATTTGACTCATGACAATACAGCTTTAAAAAATGCATTGGCAGCAATTGTACCGATCATCTACTTTCAATGAATTATCAGCAAATTGGTGAAAGTACACCTATTAAAAAAAAAATAACAGCCTCCTCCATATCCCCTCTAGCTGTCCTGTCCATCACCAAGATAGGTGCGTTTTCTGCCATTTTAGGTAGAAGTAATGTTCAACCAATTTGCTTCTAATTTAGACAAAGTAGTAGGAAAGTTTATCAAACAAACTCTACATATGAGCTCTATCTATTTTACAATACGTGTAATATGTATTCACAAAATGTCCATCTTCTATATGTGTGAACTTCACATCTTTTTTTTTTTTAGTAAGTTTTAGTGCATGATGAGGTGGTGTTTACCTATAGGATCCACCATCTCTTGGACTGGGCACCATTGATGGTATTTATTGGGCCCCACGTTCTTAAGTAAATCTCAATATTGCTTCAAAAAGGTAGCTATGCATATACAGTTTACAGACAGAATGTTAACATATTAAGCAAGAGTGTGACAACTTATCAGTGCTAAATGTGCCATAAAAAAACCCAGCATGTAAAATTCTTAGCTTTGACAAGTGACAACATATCTGGCAAAATGCATTGTAAACCAAATGTAATTTTTAGCTGCAGTAAATTTTAGACAATCAAAATGATGTTAAAATGTGTGTGTTTCTTACAGTCTAGAGGCTGCTTATTCTGATGGAGGAAAACACTGACAGCATCCTTCATGATCACTGAAAGAACTGTTCTCCTTTCTCCTGCCCCACACTGATCTATCTGATCGGTGCAGTGCAGGGGAGAAAGTCACCAGGACTTGCACGGATGTTGCGCATCCTGTGTAGCTGAAAAAACTTCTGCAAGACTAGCCCTTGGACCTCTTTATGAAAAGAAGAACGACACTCCTGATATGTGAGGTGGCATGGATAGGGTCCCAATCAAACAAAGTTGTTGATTAGCCATTGAACCTTTCAGGTCATGTGATCAGTCACATTCCTGGAAGGAATTTCAAGATGTGGTAATGTATACGATGGATGAGTGTACATATATATATATATATATATATATATATATAAGTGTTTGTGTGTGTGGAGCTGCATGAGTATATAAGAGAGCTGTTGGTGTATGGTATGTAAGAAAGCTGTGTACAAGTATGTAGCAAAACAGTGCGTGTATGTAACAGAGGTGTGAGTGCATACTTCAAAGCTGTAGAAAAGCTATATGTGTTAGAACTGTGTTTGTGTATGGAGGAGAGTTGTGTGTGTATTTCGGAAAATTGCGTGTGTGATAGTAGTAGAGTTGTGTGTATGCAGGAGAGATGTGTGTATGTAGGAAAGAGGGTGGAAACTTATCAATGCTATAGGACCTATGCAAGAACCTAACATGATCAAATTTGACTCATGACAATACAGCTTTAAAAAATGCATTGGCAGCAATTGTACCGATCATCTACTTTCAATGAATTATCAGCAAATTGGTGAAAGTACACCTATTAAAAAAAAAATAACAGCCTCCTCCATATCCCCTCTAGCTGTCCTGTCCATCACCAAGATAGGTGCGTTTTCTGCCATTTTAGGTAGAAGTAATGTTCAACCAATTTGCTTCTAATTTAGACAAAGTAGTAGGAAAGTTTATCAAACAAACTCTACATATGAGCTCTATCTATTTTACAATACGTGTAATATGTATTCACAAAATGTCCATCTTCTATATGTGTGAACTTCACATCTTTTTTTTTTTTAGTAAGTTTTAGTGCATGATGAGGTGGTGTTTACCTATAGGATCCACCATCTCTTGGACTGGGCACCATTGATGGTATTTATTGGGCCCCACGTTCTTAAGTAAATCTCAATATTGCTTCAAAAAGGTAGCTATGCATATACAGTTTACAGACAGAATGTTAACATATTAAGCAAGAGTGTGACAACTTATCAGTGCTAAATGTGCCATAAAAAAACCCAGCATGTAAAATTCTTAGCTTTGACAAGTGACAACATATCTGGCAAAATGCATTGTAAACCAAATGTAATTTTTAGCTGCAGTAAATTTTAGACAATCAAAATGATGTTAAAATGTGTGTGTTTCTTACAGTCTAGAGGCTGCTTATTCTGATGGAGGAAAACACTGACAGCATCCTTCATGATCACTGAAAGAACTGTTCTCCTTTCTCCTGCCCCACACTGATCTATCTGATCGGTGCAGTGCAGGGGAGAAAGTCACCAGGACTTGCACGGATGTTGCGCATCCTGTGTAGCTGAAAAAACTTCTGCAAGACTAGCCCTTGGACCTCTTTATGAAAAGAAGAACGACACTCCTGATATGTGAGGTGGCATGGATAGGGTCCCAATCAAACAAAGTTGTTGATTAGCCATTGAACCTTTCAGGTCATGTGATCAGTCACATTCCTGGAAGGAATTTCAAGATGTGGTAATGTATACGATGGATGAGTGTACATATATATATATATATATATATATATAAGTGTTGGTGTGTGTGGAGCTGCATGAGTATATAAGAGAGCTGTTGGTGTATGGTATGTAAGAAAGCTGTGTACAAGTATGTAGCAAAACAGTGCGTGTATGTAACAGAGGTGTGAGTGCATACTTCAAAGCTGTAGAAAAGCTATATGTGTTAGAACTGTGTTTGTGTATGGAGGAGAGTTGTGTGTGTATTTCGGAAAATTGCGTGTGTGATAGTAGTAGAGTTGTGTGTATGCAGGAGAGATGTGTGTATGTAGGAAAGAGGGTGGAAACTTATCAATGCTATAGGACCTATGCAAGAACCTAACATGATCAAATTTGACTCATGACAATACAGCTTTAAAAAATGCATTGGCAGCAATTGTACCGATCATCTACTTTCAATGAATTATCAGCAAATTGGTGAAAGTACACCTATTAAAAAAAAAATAACAGCCTCCTCCATATCCCCTCTAGCTGTCCTGTCCATCACCAAGATAGGTGCGTTTTCTGCCATTTTAGGTAGAAGTAATGTTCAACCAATTTGCTTCTAATTTAGACAAAGTAGTAGGAAAGTTTATCAAACAAACTCTACATATGAGCTCTATCTATTTTACAATACGTGTAATATGTATTCACAAAATGTCCATCTTCTATATGTGTGAACTTCACATCTTTTTTTTTTTTAGTAAGTTTTAGTGCATGATGAGGTGGTGTTTACCTATAGGATCCACCATCTCTTGGACTGGGCACCATTGATGGTATTTATTGGGCCCCACGTTCTTAAGTAAATCTCAATATTGCTTCAAAAAGGTAGCTATGCATATACAGTTTACAGACAGAATGTTAACATATTAAGCAAGAGTGTGACAACTTATCAGTGCTAAATGTGCCATAAAAAAACCCAGCATGTAAAATTCTTAGCTTTGACAAGTGACAACATATCTGGCAAAATGCATTGTAAACCAAATGTAATTTTTAGCTGCAGTAAATTTTAGACAATCAAAATGATGTTAAAATGTGTGTGTTTCTTACAGTCTAGAGGCTGCTTATTCTGATGGAGGAAAACACTGACAGCATCCTTCATGATCACTGAAAGAACTGTTCTCCTTTCTCCTGCCCCACACTGATCTATCTGATCGGTGCAGTGCAGGGGAGAAAGTCACCAGGACTTGCACGGATGTTGCGCATCCTGTGTAGCTGAAAAAACTTCTGCAAGACTAGCCCTTGGACCTCTTTATGAAAAGAAGAACGACACTCCTGATATGTGAGGTGGCATGGATAGGGTCCCAATCAAACAAAGTTGTTGATTAGCCATTGAACCTTTCAGGTCATGTGATCAGTCACATTCCTGGAAGGAATTTCAAGATGTGGTAATGTATACGATGGATGAGTGTACATATATATATATATATATATATATATATATAAGTGTTTGTGTGTGTGGAGCTGCATGAGTATATAAGAGAGCTGTTGGTGTATGGTATGTAAGAAAGCTGTGTACAAGTATGTAGCAAAACAGTGCGTGTATGTAACAGAGGTGTGAGTGCATACTTCAAAGCTGTAGAAAAGCTATATGTGTTAGAACTGTGTTTGTGTATGGAGGAGAGTTGTGTGTGTATTTCGGAAAATTGCGTGTGTGATAGTAGTAGAGTTGTGTGTATGCAGGAGAGATGTGTGTATGTAGGAAAGAGGGTGGAAACTTATCAATGCTATAGGACCTATGCAAGAACCTAACATGATCAAATTTGACTCATGACAATACAGCTTTAAAAAATGCATTGGCAGCAATTGTACCGATCATCTACTTTCAATGAATTATCAGCAAATTGGTGAAAGTACACCTATTAAAAAAAAAATAACAGCCTCCTCCATATCCCCTCTAGCTGTCCTGTCCATCACCAAGATAGGTGCGTTTTCTGCCATTTTAGGTAGAAGTAATGTTCAACCAATTTGCTTCTAATTTAGACAAAGTAGTAGGAAAGTTTATCAAACAAACTCTACATATGAGCTCTATCTATTTTACAATACGTGTAATATGTATTCACAAAATGTCCATCTTCTATATGTGTGAACTTCACATCTTTTTTTTTTTTAGTAAGTTTTAGTGCATGATGAGGTGGTGTTTACCTATAGGATCCACCATCTCTTGGACTGGGCACCATTGATGGTATTTATTGGGCCCCACGTTCTTAAGTAAATCTCAATATTGCTTCAAAAAGGTAGCTATGCATATACAGTTTACAGACAGAATGTTAACATATTAAGCAAGAGTGTGACAACTTATCAGTGCTAAATGTGCCATAAAAAAACCCAGCATGTAAAATTCTTAGCTTTGACAAGTGACAACATATCTGGCAAAATGCATTGTAAACCAAATGTAATTTTTAGCTGCAGTAAATTTTAGACAATCAAAATGATGTTAAAATGTGTGTGTTTCTTACAGTCTAGAGGCTGCTTATTCTGATGGAGGAAAACACTGACAGCATCCTTCATGATCACTGAAAGAACTGTTCTCCTTTCTCCTGCCCCACACTGATCTATCTGATCGGTGCAGTGCAGGGGAGAAAGTCACCAGGACTTGCACGGATGTTGCGCATCCTGTGTAGCTGAAAAAACTTCTGCAAGACTAGCCCTTGGACCTCTTTATGAAAAGAAGAACGACACTCCTGATATGTGAGGTGGCATGGATAGGGTCCCAATCAAACAAAGTTGTTGATTAGCCATTGAACCTTTCAGGTCATGTGATCAGTCACATTCCTGGAAGGAATTTCAAGATGTGGTAATGTATACGATGGATGAGTGTACATATATATATATATATATATATATATATATAAGTGTTGGTGTGTGTGGAGCTGCATGAGTATATAAGAGAGCTGTTGGTGTATGGTATGTAAGAAAGCTGTGTACAAGTATGTAGCAAAACAGTGCGTGTATGTAACAGAGGTGTGAGTGCATACTTCAAAGCTGTAGAAAAGCTATATGTGTTAGAACTGTGTTTGTGTATGGAGGAGAGTTGTGTGTGTATTTCGGAAAATTGCGTGTGTGATAGTAGTAGAGTTGTGTGTATGCAGGAGAGATGTGTGTATGTAGGAAAGAGGGTGGAAACTTATCAATGCTATAGGACCTATGCAAGAACCTAACATGATCAAATTTGACTCATGACAATACAGCTTTAAAAAATGCATTGGCAGCAATTGTACCGATCATCTACTTTCAATGAATTATCAGCAAATTGGTGAAAGTACACCTATTAAAAAAAAAATAACAGCCTCCTCCATATCCCCTCTAGCTGTCCTGTCCATCACCAAGATAGGTGCGTTTTCTGCCATTTTAGGTAGAAGTAATGTTCAACCAATTTGCTTCTAATTTAGACAAAGTAGTAGGAAAGTTTATCAAACAAACTCTACATATGAGCTCTATCTATTTTACAATACGTGTAATATGTATTCACAAAATGTCCATCTTCTATATGTGTGAACTTCACATCTTTTTTTTTTTTAGTAAGTTTTAGTGCATGATGAGGTGGTGTTTACCTATAGGATCCACCATCTCTTGGACTGGGCACCATTGATGGTATTTATTGGGCCCCACGTTCTTAAGTAAATCTCAATATTGCTTCAAAAAGGTAGCTATGCATATACAGTTTACAGACAGAATGTTAACATATTAAGCAAGAGTGTGACAACTTATCAGTGCTAAATGTGCCATAAAAAAACCCAGCATGTAAAATTCTTAGCTTTGACAAGTGACAACATATCTGGCAAAATGCATTGTAAACCAAATGTAATTTTTAGCTGCAGTAAATTTTAGACAATCAAAATGATGTTAAAATGTGTGTGTTTCTTACAGTCTAGAGGCTGCTTATTCTGATGGAGGAAAACACTGACAGCATCCTTCATGATCACTGAAAGAACTGTTCTCCTTTCTCCTGCCCCACACTGATCTATCTGATCGGTGCAGTGCAGGGGAGAAAGTCACCAGGACTTGCACGGATGTTGCGCATCCTGTGTAGCTGAAAAAACTTCTGCAAGACTAGCCCTTGGACC